>NC_090230.1:467500-642500 GCF_024489055.1 Chanodichthys erythropterus
TACACACAGGTGAGTTTTATCATGGTTGCAGCTAAAACTCTGCAGGGCAGTGGCCCTACAGGACAGAGTTTACCAAAGCCACTGGAAGGCAAGCCTACAAAACTTTAGCCAAAAAAGCGTAACGGCTAATGCTTACGCTCCGGCTGTGGCGGTACGCAGGTAAGGAGACCACAGGCCATTACATGATAGGCTGAGAAGTGCTGCACGTGATTAAGTTAGCTGTTACGCTTTCTCCAATGGTAAGAGATACAGACCCTCACATCTCCCCATAATAATACAATCTCTGGAGTTTGCCCATCCCTGTCTTGGAGTCTCAATGAATGAGCTGATGATCTGAATCAGGTGTGTTTGATTAAGGAGACATGGAAAACATGCACTCTCAGAAAAAAGGCACAAAAGCTGTCACTGGGGCAGTACCCCTTTCAAAAGGTACACCTTTGTACCTAAAGAGTGCATATTAGTAACTTAAAGGTACATATTGGAACCAAAAGTGTACATATGAGTACCTAAATGGACCTTTTTAAAGGGTACCATCTTAGTGACAGGTTTTGTACCTTTTTTCTTCTGGGAGTGTACAGTGTTGGGGAGGCTCCAGGAATGTGTTTGGGAATCCCTGCCTTAGAAATTTAATTTTCTTTCAAATAAGAAAATATTTCATTTTATTAATGTCTGCAAAAATTCTGTAAACTATACTACTAACCAAACACTCCCTGAAAACTAAACAATGGTTTAACTCATGTGACTAGCATCATGTGACGTCATTCTTATGCTGCCGATATTTTGAACACATTTTGGTAAATATCCTCTTAATTTTTTTTCTATATTTTATCTCCAATGAATCATCAAGGAGTATATTAATTGCCCATCAACTATCTAGGGAACATTGTTATGGTTTACAATACTTTTATGAATTTATTTGAAAAAAATATTAAAATATGAAGTTAGCCTGATCAAGAAAATTACATTTGGTTGGCCAAACAAGCCATTGAAATTATGAGGCAAAATGGTGAAATTGTTAACTGTGTTACTTTCTTACGTCAGCCGTTACTGTCTGTTACTGTCATTGTCAACTGTTACTTGCGTCAACTGTTACTGTCATTGTTAACCATTACTTGCGTCAACTGTCATTGTCAACTATGTCTGGACAGATTTTTTACATTTTAAATATGCTTTTGATATTATTTTAGGGTATTGTTTATATCCACATGGACTAGAGTTTTACATGGCATTCTTAAAACTACCAAAATTATCTTTAAAGTAGATGTATGATTAAATGCTCTTGTCCTTAATGACCATGCTGAGAAATTTACACAAATATCTGCAAAATCTTTTAAATTATCACTGTACATAGAATAGACTAAATAAATCAACAAACATTTAATATTTGAGTAACTTAATCAGTGTATGTAGTGGCATACATTTTGTTAATAATAGTTGACAAACTCACCAGGGATTTTTTAAAATTGTTTTTTTGGTAATATCAAAATGGTGTTTAGCAGATATGTTACACTGATAAAATATATAAACTAAAACCAATATTTGTTTTATTGAGAAAGCATTTTGCTGATATGAAATGTACCCTAAATTAAAGAAAAGACAAACAAGTAAATTATTATTATTTATTTTGGACTGCACACAGAATTCCTTCTATTTAAACTCTTATTTTGTATTCAAAGTTATGGTTTAAATGGTCTTCTGTTTTATTTGGTCAAGTCAAAACAGCAACAAAATATTAAAGAGACAAGACAACTTTTCTTAAATAAACAATTTATATCTCACATTCAAAGTTGTCATATTTTTTCTTAAAAAAAAAAAAAAAACATCCATGCAACAACAATAAAGAGAAAAGGATTGTTTTCAGGATGAGGGGTAATAACATTCTTTCTTTTTATGCCAAATCTATGAATGTGGGATCCTCTCTCATGGTTCGGCACAAATTAAGGGTTTAGATACATAAACCAGCTACAGAATGACGCCAACATGTTAGTGATGATGTATTCTAATTGTAACTTTAGTACATTGCTCATTTATTGTGAGAGAACACATAACGCATGTGGCATTTGTTCTTCAAACATTTCCCTTCAACGGTTACGGAAATGATCTGATTGTGCTGTGATGACTCTGTTAAACAATGTACGCGATACACTCCTGGGCTCCCAGTTATGGCTATTGACCAAAATCACACGTCTAAATACAGACACATCCCTACGGCACAACTCCGCATAGATGCCATGTTTTGTAATGTTGATTTATGATTTATACACCACATGTGACCAAAGTCAATAAATGTAGGACAAGACGAACGAACAAAGTTATTACAAGTATATTTGCTCAACTGCTACTACAGGTGGATGAGATGTCTGTTTTCCAGAGAGTGCAGAAAAGTGTCCATGTTTCAGCAAAAGGATGATACTATAGTGCAATAAATGATTCACCTAGACAGAGAACATGCTGAACGTGTCATTCTGCACTCAACTGACTTGACGAGAATGAACCTAGGGACAAATCTTGCTACATTTGCTGATGGTGGGCAAATTGTCACTGTGTATCGGTGTAGTTAAGATACTTCAAAATGCAAAAAAACAAAACAAAACAAAGTCATGCTCTTGTAATGGTGTTTATAATAATTTACAGTGCAGAAGTTAGTGAGCACTAACTAAAGCAAAGATAAATTTCTTAATCAGTCGTTTTATCTCATTTGTTTTTCAGCAAAAATATCTAAATATTCCTAAAACAACTGGAGGATGAATAAAAAATGGTTTCAAATATTAAAGTTTTTTCTAGATTTGCCAATTGGGTAAGAAATTAATTTGATTTTTTTTTTTTTTTTTTGTAAACAAGTCTTAATACCTTACACAATTTTGCTTTTCAAGGTTTTAAGGAAGTTTAAATATTCTGACAGATTAAGAAAATTATTTTTTTGCAGTGAGGTTTTCTTCTGTAATGATAACCTCGTTACTGACAGGGAAAGACTTTGTAACACAAGGGTAATCTAAATTCAAGACTACAAATATACTATCCCAACAAATATGTAAAAACTGTAAAATGTAATGATTGCTCTAAATGCACAGAGTTAAGACAGCTACAAAAAAAAAAAAAAATCACCTGACTGGTTAAATAGACACGCATAGCTAAGCTTAATTCAACTATTGCCATAAGGCCAGAATCATCATGTTGTCATCAGAGATGAGTGGTTTAAAACCTCCCTTTAAACACCTCCAACTCCTACAATAAAGCTTTAAATCAACGACTCTGAGCTAAACTGCTCCCTTTAACTCCTGGAGAAATGCTGAGAACAGCTCATATTTCACCCCCACCCCCCAAATAACACAAGAAAAAAAACAATACTGCATAAAGATATTTTAAAACCATCAAGACTTTGTTTGCATTGTGGCATGATTTTCATAGTTAAAGGTGATAAAGAGGATCTTTTTCGTCGACTGAGAAACCTAAGACTGTTACTGAGTTTTTGAAATGAGCGCATGCGTAAAGAACAACCCCCCTCCTTTCGAGGGAACGCCTCCCAAAACGCGTGCACGAGTACTGGAACACGAGTGTTTACCACCGGCATTCGCTGTATCGTGTTAGTGGATTCATTATGTCGGACTCACCGCAGGTAACTCATAATCTGCAGTTGTTATTCCTGTCTCCGGACAAAAACATCGCATGCGGCGCCTGAGGAGTGTGGAAAGTTACTGGAGCGTGCAGCCGTGCTCGTCTCTCATATGGAACGTCAGGGCAATGATTGACAAGCCAGAGGGCCAATCCGCGCACATCTCTCACGAGGAATGTCACGGAAGTGATTGACAAGCCAGAGAGCCAATCAGCCAAAATTGGCTGATATTTTTAAGGCCCTACCTCGTGCACAGATGATGTATATTAATATTATTCCTTTCAGTGCACCTAATAAATAGTCTTTTATCAGTTAGTAAAGACAGTTTCAAGTAATATTGCAAAAATGTATAATACAAAACATCCTCTTTAGCACCTTTAAGCATATTTATAATATATTAATAAATGAAAAACAAAATCAGTGTTTCTGGATAGAATGTTTTGTTTGTTTGCATTATAATAAGATATGGGGAGAAATGCTTTCATGCTTAAATTAACATAAATAATAATGGCACAAAAATCTTAAAGGTCCTAAAAATAGGCTTTATTTAGGCAATATAACAAGATTTATTTTCTTGTGATTTGGGGTAAAATATGACCTGTGCATTTCTTCTTGCGATTCACTCAAACTGACACACACAGACACACACACTTGCTCTTTCTATGGCAATCCCACACTTTAAGAGAGACCCTGACAGTGGACGTGCCCTGAGCTCACAGTTCATGACTGCAGTACTTCAGTTGGCCACATGGTGGTGATGAATCCATGTGACAAACAAACTGAAACATCTTCTGATAAGGGGAGGCAGACTAGTAGCCATTTCTTTCATGACAAGAGAGTCAAGAACCTTCCTCCATTTCTTAAGTATATGAATCCCTCATGGTTCAAATACTAAGTGAGAAACAGAAAACACACCTTTAGGTTTGCGTTAATGTGCAATCTTTATAAACCTCTTTGTTTTTCTATGAAAATGTCAATAGTCTGGAGGGAGGAGCTTTTTACATTGGACTGCAACTAAAGGAACAATGGGTTTGGCTACTGGTTCTCCTCACGGATTTGCTGCAAAATGTTGATGAGGCTCTCTAGTCCAAATACGTAGCCGCGGTCAGGTCCGTCGTGGACGGTTTGGTCATCCCGGAAACCTTTGAAGGTGCTGTGGGCGAAGTCTATCATGCGCACATCCACACTGAGCACCTGAGGAGGGGTATGGGGCTCAGAGACAGGTGGCTTCTCCAGAGAACCAAGCAATGTGGCCTGATTTTCCTTTTCAGGTGGCAGTTCTGAGGGTTTCTGCCACCCGTCGACAGACTCTGGATCCTTGCCCTCATATATGATGAGCAGCGAGCTGGAGTAGAAGCGGTACGAGGCCTGGCGCTCCAGGACAGCCTTCAAGCTACACAGTTTGCTCAGGATAGGCTCAAAAAGGTCTTTGCGTAGTTGCGTGCCATTGTGCATGAATTGAAAGAGTGCATGCCGAAATCCCTCAATGGAAAGACTACGGCCATAGTACTTGTTCCTGCATAGATAATGACCTGTGTCCATCTGGTACACCTGCAGAGTAAGGAGATGAGGAGAGGTTGGTAAGGCTGATGCAACTAAATAAAGCTATGATGGCCAAAATGGCTTGTGATTAATCACCTGTTATATTCTGTCAAGGCTTGATTATAGTCTTCAAGTCTTTCACTGGCTTTTGCTTTCAATCACTTTGCTTTTTGGTCAGGCCAATGTTTTAAGATACACAATGTAACTTTTTTTAATAAATAAAAAAAAAAAATGACAATGTTATTAAAGGGTTAGTCCACCCAAAAATGAAAATTATCCCACTCACCGTGAAGCCATCATAGGTGAACAGTAAACCATATGGCTTTAGGGGGTTAATAAAGGCCTTCTGAAGTGAAGTGATGAGTTTTTGTAAAAAAAAATATCCATATTTATAACTTTATAAACTAGAATTACTGCTGTAAGAGTGAACTTTGACCTGACGCATGACGTATTGATGAACACGGAAGCACAGAGGACAGAGCAAAACAAAACACAGGTCACAAATTAGAAGTCTAAAAAGAGAATTAAAGAAATGTCGGTGGAGCTTGAGTTTGTTGCATCCTACAACGTCCTACATTGGAACTCGACTCTCTCGTGAGCACGTGGATGGATGTTACTGAAAGCTAATGATTATACCAGTGGCATGCGGTCCATATAAGCTGCAAATGCTCTGCATACCCAAGCCATTCGTGGAGTCTGCAACTAATATTAACATTATAAATTACTATTAAATCCCTTGTTTGATGTGTACCAAAGCCTACACGATTGGTAATGTGTATGTAACTGTCCGTAATTTATTTATTTGCCAAACTACGGTAATTTTCTTTAAATCTGCCAATTACAGAGACTTCCGGGTAAGCTGATCTACAGCAGCTTTTGCGCCTTTGCGTTTTTGTTATGAAGCGTCATCATCGTCCCGCGTTCTCATTGGTTTGCTGGTCTATGCGAGTTTACATGGGCAGGATAAGCTATGAGCGGACCGCTCGCCCAAGAGGAAAAATGAGCTGCTGCCAGATCTCGATCACCGAAAATCACATTTTATTTGATACAAAACTAACTAGACTTAGCCAAATGGGGAAAAATCATAACTTACACTATTTTCATAGTATTTAATTTTCTCCACAAGGAAATTAGCCTAATTTCTGAATGGAAACTGAAAACAAAATAAATTGTTAAAGACAGTCGTACTGTAACTATCAGATGATGTTAATCAATAGTCTGTGTGTTTGTTAAACTCATCAGTTTGCATAATTTCATTTTATTTTTTAAAGAATACTGATATTTGTATTTTTATAGCCTACTTATTTTATTATAATTACATTCTACTTTTTATTTATAATATACTGCTAATACTAATTATACTATATGCCTACTTATTTTTAATATTTTAAAAAGTACTTCTGGCATACATTTAAATTGTTTTTAATTTAAATTATTGTATAATTTCAAGATTAACAGCAAAAACAGCATGGCCTGATTTTAGTTTGTGAAATAGACATCATAGCACAATTCATAGACATCTGCACAATCAGCAGACGGACTGAATGAAAATGCAAATTCAATCTCTGACAGTAGGTGGCACTTTTGGAACAGCAGCGATATAGCGTTTCCTTGGTTACTGCTACACACAAAGCAGTGCTGCTTGGCTACTACTTTATACGGAGATAAGAGGAAATGCCATCAAAACTTTTCTGAAGACCCCTTCAGAGATACATTCATATAAACCCTAATTCAATATTTATATTATTCTTTCTATATTTTGCGAACAGTGAACTTGTGCATGGTGCAGTAGACTGGGGCATGTGTTTTCCTGTTTGTTTCCGTATTTAGCGTGTATCTGTGTTAACATCCTGTTTACAGACTTTATAAATATTTCCATATATTACATTTTGGGAAATTATTACAAATCAGTTTGTTTGCAAGCCCGGAATAAAGACTGACCAAAATAAATCTAAAAACGTTTGGATTTATGGCCAATTGGACTACTGCATCTCTCTCTCTCTTTTTTTTTCTTTCTTTAATTATAGTTCAAATCATCCCAGATTGGACAGCCGTATGTTTGACACCCCTGGTCTAGAGAGAACGTTTATTAGCTATAAACCCAATCAGCGTATAGCATTATAACTGCATTGGCTACATTTTTTAACCCAGCATACCCGGTTAAAAAAGTCACCGCTCGCCACTGGATTATACTCTATAAAGTTATAAATATGGATATTTTTCTTAAAAAAAAAAAATGCATCACTTCACTTCAGAAGGCCTTTATTAACCCATTGGAGCCGTATCGTTTACTTTTATGATGGATGGATGCGCTTTTTTGGGCCTCAAATTCATGGTTACTATTCACTCCCATTATAAAGCTTGGAAGAGCCAGAATATATTTTAATAAAACTCCTATTGTGTTTGGCTGAAAGAAGAAAGACACATACACCTTGGATTGCTTATATGGGATCATTTTTTGGGGGGTGAACTAACTCTTTAATGAGGGTATGCAAAAAGAATCCACCTTCCAAACCGTGTCTTAACTCAAATACACTTTGATAAACCTATAAAGCAAAACAAGCAAAGTTTACAAGCAAAAAAGGAAAGCGACAGAGTCTGTATTAAAACCAGGATCTACAGTGCCCTCCACAATTATTGGCACCCTTAGTAATTATGAGCAAAAGCAGCTGTGAAAATAAATCTGCATTGTTATTCTTTTGATCTTTCATTAAAAAAAAATCACAAAATTATAACCTTTCATTTAAGGAAAATAATTGAAAGTCGGGGGAAACTCACATTATGAAATTTTTCTCCAAAACATGTTGGCCACAATTATTGGCACCCTTTTATTCAAAACTTTTTGCAACCTCCTTTTGCCAAGATAACAGCTCTGAGTCTTCACCTATAATGCCTGATGAGTTTGGAGAACACCTGACAAGAGATCAGAGGCCATTCCTTCATGCAGAATCTCTCCAGATCCTCCATATTCCAGCTCCATGATGGTGGTGCTTCTCTTCGGTTCACTCCACTCAATTGTCTTTAGGGTTCAGGTCAGGGGACTGGGACAACCATGACAGAAGCTTCATTTTGTGCTCAGTGACAAATTTTTGTGTTGGTTTTGATGTTTGTTTTTGGATCATTGTCCTGATGGAAGATCCAACCATGGCCCATTATTGGATTTCTAGCAGAAGCAGTCAGGTTTAGATTTTTTATCTGTTGGTATTTGATAGAATCCATGATACCATGTATCTGAACAAGATGTCCAGGACCTCCAGCAGAAAAACAGGCCCACAACATTAGAGATCCAGCAGTATATTTAACCGTGGGCATGGGGTACTTTTTATCCATGTGTGCACCAAACCCATCTGGTGGGTTTGCTGCCAAAAAGCTCTTTTTTAGTTTCATCTGACCATAGAAGCCAGTCCAGTTTGAAGTTCCAGTTGTGTCTGACAGCTGAATATGCTGGAGATTATTTCTGGATGAGAGCAGAGGATTTTTCTTGAAACCCTCCTGAACAACTTGTGGGCATGTAGGTGCTGTTTGATCTTTTTTTAGGCTTTCTGAGACTCAAGACTCAACTAATCTCTGCAATTTTCCAGCTGTGATCCTTGGAGAGTCTTTGGCCACTCAAACTCTCCTCCTCACTTCAAATTAGGACGATTTAGACACATGTCCTCTTCCAGGCAGATTTGTAACATCTTTAGTTGATTGGAACTTCTTAATTATTGCCCTGATAGTGGAAATGGAAATCATGGCTGGACAATTTCATGTTCATGATCACCCTGGTGTGCTAAAAAATGTAAATATGAATGGCAATATACTTCAGAGATATTTTACTCATAAAAATTTCTAGGGGTGCCAATAATTGTGGCCAACATGTATTGGAGAAAAACATTTATTTCATAATGTGAGTTTCCCCCCACTTTCAACTGTTTTCCTTCAATGAAAGATTAGAATTTTGTGATTTTTTTTAATAAAAGATCAAAAGGATAAACAATGCAGATTTATTTCCACAGCCGCCTTTGCTCATAATTACTAAGGGTGCCAATAATTGTGGAGGGCACTGTATATTGACTTGCCTACTAGAATAATCTACAGCAGATCTTCAACTCTGCTCCAGTGTTATGGAAGCTTATGGGTAGCAATATTCAATTTGAAATGTAATATGCAAAATGGCAATGCATTTCTCTGTATTTAAATGAACATTTTCCATACCATATGTGCAAAGTTTGGAACAAAATGATAATTCAAATTCAATAATATAATTTATATTTGCTATTTCCTATATTAGTTTTAACATATAATTTAAACATATATTTTAATGTTTTATTAGTTGCAAAATTAAAAGGAAAATGTATTACAGAAATTATTATATATGTTTAGCATGTTTAAGCAAAAATTGTTGCAAATGATCATTAAAAGTTATTTTTCTTAGGGTGTTTGACATCACACCTAGTTCGTTTGAGCCCTCTAAACCAGTGTTAATAATTTGTGTCATAATTTTTGCCAACAACATTTTTTCACGGACGAAAACAAGACGATGACTAAATAAAAATGCTTTTTGAATGACTAAAACTTGACTAAAATCCACTCTCATTTTCGTCAACGAATAAACGAAACGAAAATAATAGAGAGGGAAGATTTGGGAAGATATCTAGTCAGTACTGCTGTCCTGTGTTGAAGATGCGCACATTTGAAGTGTAACATGAAAATGTTGGGAAAATGTGGCGCTGTTGCACACTCTACAGGCTCGAGCAGCAGCACTTCAGAGTTCAGACTGCTTCGCAATTAATAAATAGCGCACATTTATGCCATGCAATTGCTTACGAGCTAATGTTGATGAATTATGACAATGTTTACTACACAATGTTTATATGGTAATATGTTTTAGATGGTTGTAAGAATGCATATTTTATCTCCCTCATCTGAACTTAAATGAGCAGCCTGCAGACAGTAGACATTTCAGAATAAGAGTCACGGTGTATACAGGATACTTTATAATTATGTTTTCCTGGTCATTATTGTTTTTAAAATTTTGTTTACACATCAAACTGTATTTAACTTAATTTAATTTCTATTTAATTCATAGTAAACTACTGTATCATCTGTCACAGGAAGGAAAGACTAAGAACATTATTTGACACATTATTCAATATATTTTACAAGTATAAGGGTTATTATAGTTAAACCTAAAACCATAAAAAAAATCTTCATTAGTTGAAATAAATGTGAACCTTATTTCACCTAGATTCCAAGCTTTGGCTTAACCTGATGTACTAAAATAACTAAAACAGAAATAAAAAACTATAATGACGTTTAATAGCAAAAACGAAAAGACAAACACAAAAAATTACTAAAACTTTGAACTAAAATTACTTTGAAAGCAAAAAATCTAAAAATCAAATCTAATCAAATTTTTTTTAAACAAAAACGACCGGTTTGGACTATAACGAGCTTCTTCCTGGGTTGGTGACATCATAAACCCTGCCCACGGGAACATGCAACAAAGTGGGCAAGGCCATGTCGTGCAGCATAATGGAAGCGGAAGAGTTGTGTACACCGGACACGAGTGTCAAAAGATAATAGAACCCATTATAATAATCAGTAATATTTTCTACACTGGATGTGGCGCGGAAGACAGCTTCCAGAATCTACAGTTCAATCAATGCTGGATTTGCACAAAGGCTATTACTGAAAGATGGAGCAGTTCCCACTTTAAAAGCAGAAGCTGCTGTTTATTTGCCCCAAACTGTAAGTACATTTTATTGTTTGTACATGTCTTTTAAATGTATGGTTCTGTTGCTATTTTTTGGTTGCATCAAGGACGTAAACAAAGACCAACTTGGTTTGGCTTCAATAGCCAGTTAGCCAAATTCTATTGCATACTTCAACAAATGCCAACAAACTTCTATGTTTATAGACAAACAGTTGTTCATGCTATAAATTAAACGATACCTTGACAAAAAAGCTACTACTCAGTCATGTATTCAGCTACAGTAAGGCTTTAATCAGGATAAAACCTGATTGAAAGCTGACAAACAGCAGTGACAGCATATCTAATCACTTTGACACAAATACAAAATTAAATACCATACCATGAAATACCATTCATAAACGTCCTTTAAAAGCTGGGATTGCAGAGGTTCTGCTTGACCCTCTTCATCTGGGTCTGATTCGAGCTCAATTTGATAGAGCAACATAGATGCCATTATTTACATTTCCACTGAAGCACATGTAACAACTAATGGTTAAAGGGCATGGCGTTTCCGGACGCTTCAGCGAATCACAATACACTGGGCCAGCTAACCAATCTGAGCCCATTGCCTATTTCAGAGGGAGTGGTATCATAGAACCAGGAAGTCAAACCGGACGTTCAAATGACAATGGAAACAATGTAGAATAAAGGTAAAATATATGAAAAATACGTAAAAAAACAAAACAAAAAAAAAATGAAGCATTAAGACATGTTAAACTGTGCCCCACAAACACAATCAAGCCTAGAAAAAAAAACACTGAACCACCCCTTTAATTGCATTTACACCCACAGTTAACACACTTGTGATTGCATTTTATTAAATGTCCTGCAATAAGTGTAGCAAAATTCAATGTGGAATTGAAAAAGTAATCAGAATCGATCACGTTCCCGCCCCGCCCTGTCAATCAGAACCGATCACGTTCCCGCCCCGCCCTGTCAATCATTGCACCAAGGTGGGGCCAGGTGATGGAAATATGGGGGTGGTAGACAGAGCTATTAAGAGCAAGGAATTTATTGAATTGGAGCAAGAACAGAGAAATGTCAATGTTTCTGAAGATTATGCGTGTCAGTCAGTGATAGAATTAGTATATTATTAGAACCAAAGATATTCATGGTTAGAACACCACACAGAACGCGCCTGGACTTGTGCACCTTATTGTGAGATATCACGCTGTGGTGTATCTGTTAAAGTGCTGGAACAGCCGTGGCGCCGCGAGTGAGTAGTACTTTACAATAGGTTTCTTTACTTATAGAAATAATCTTAGACAAGCTGTCTGAGATTATTGCGTGCTATATCAGTATGTTTTTTTTTTTTTTCTTTCTTTACCATTCTGATTGTTGTTTATGCATCAATAATAGGCCTTTAATAAAATGATGTGTAGTCCATCTGGATGCTAATGTTATTTATAAAAAAAAAAAATAATAATAATAATAATTTATATTCCCAAAAATATCTCTGATGTTTAAACCCCTCTTTCACACGCTAGAAAATTGTTTATGAACACTTTATTTAAAATTTCACAACTAGGAATATTTTTCAACACTGTACAAAAGCTATCATGCCAAAAAAAAAATTCCTATTCCAGCACATCCCAAATCTGCTTTATTGGAGTATACTGAACTCATTGTCATGTTCAAGAAACTAGTTTGAGATGATTTGAGCTTTGTGACGTGTATTATCCTGCTGAAGTAGCCATCAGAAGATATGTAGCCTACACTGTGGTCATAAAGGGCTGGACGTGGTCAGCAACAATACTCAGGTAGGCTGTGGCTTTTTAAGGATGCTCAATTGGTCCTAAGTGTGCCAAGAAAATATCCTCCACACCATTATACCACCAGCATATGTTCACATCAGACCAAAGTGCTTTCTAAAAATGATGGGTTTAGACATCACCAGAATTATTTTTGGGAACAGAAATTATTATTATTATTGTTATTATTAAATAACATTTATTAGCATCCAGATGGATTACACATTGTAGGCCTATAATTGTTGCATAACAACAATCAGAATGGTAAAGAGAGAGATAAAAATACAATCATACTGATATAGCACGCAGTAATTTCGGACAGCTTGTCTAAGATTATTTCTATGAGTAAAGTAACCTGTTGTAAAGCACTGTTCACTTGCAGCGCCGCAACTGTTTCTGCCACAGCGCTCATGATCAGGCGCGCTTCTCTGTGAGACGTTCTAACCATAAATATCTATAGTTCTAATAATGTACTGGTTCTATCAATTAAAGATGCGCATAATCTTCAGGAACTTTGACATTTCTCTCTTCTTGGTCCACTTCATCTGCCAGTAAATGCATCGCTGCCAAGAAGTTGTGTTGAAATGCATGAATTTCAGTTTATCCAACATTCTAACTTATTCTGCCTCACGTAACTAACAGTAAAAATAAGTTTCCATTAAATACAATACTAATTAATCATGAATAACAGTGTTTTCATATGTAAATATGGGTTTGTGTTGAAGAGCCGCTAACACCGTAATCTTTTCACAATGTTTTCTCTCTTAAAATGCAAGCGAGTGTAAATGTCAGCATTATCATATATGTCTAAAGAACTGAAGTCTGTCAGGTAAAACGAGCTTATTGATGCAATTCAGTCTGCTATTTGATTCCAACCATTACTCCTGATCGGAGGCTTCTGTAAATATTTCGTTTATATGTAGAGTTACACTTCAACTAAATTTAATGGTGCACCGCAAAAATATGTAGTAGTTTAATTTACGGTAAAACTAGGATAATTTGTAACTTACACATAGCTGGTGAGAGAGCTATGCTGAATTCAAGACCGCATACTAGCTTACTACGTTTACCATATCTTTCTATGGCAGAAACAGTGAGAGTAGAATGATAGTATGTAGTAGAATGGTAGTTCTGAATCCAGCACTACATTCCTGCAGTCTTCACTTGCAACTGCCTCATTTAAGCAATCCAAGTTGAGCCAAACTCTATAGGATAGTCACTCTCCAGGAGCAGGGTTGAAGACCCTCCTATTCTATAGACATACATTTACAAATTACCATAATGACATTTGTTTTCCAACAAATGTAAGGGACTCCTGTCTCATCTTTAGATTCAAACTTGGGTGACATTAGAGTACCAACTAGGCCAAGAGTTTAAAATTCTAATCCTGAACTAATTCAAATCAGCACCACTGCAGTACTGGTGTTTCCCTGACATAAACATGATAAACGTGTCTCAGGTCAAAGCCATACGCACCTGCATGCCGCACACACGCACTCCTAATGTGGCAGATGTGCTTTGCTCGCATTTCTTCATCTGGCGGGCGGCCTTTTCCTCTGACGCATCATCGCCGTGTTGCCGGGTGCCCATTTTCAAGTCCAGGATGCAGGGGTAGTTGAAATGATGGACCACATTTTCCAGCAGCAGAAATTCTGGTGAAGGTTTTGGGTCAAGGATCATAAGAGAGGAAATACATATGCACACAGTCGTTTTGCATGTATTTATACTATGGTCTGTCTGAATACTCGATTCTGATTGGCTGGAATGTATGCGTTAAAACTGTTTAAGGCACAGCTAGCTCCAGTATAATCACTATTGTAAATGAATGCACTGCCTTTACTGTAGCATGTGCACGTAAAGGAACACAGAAACTTGATGTCGAGGCTGACCCATGACTAATAAAACAGCATTGATACTGAAAAGCTACATCATATTCCTTAGCAGTGAGTTGATAACACTGCTTAAGTTATTAAACTGATGATGGAACTCAAAAATGACTTGCATCATGCATGATTTTCAGTGTTGATGCAACAGTTTCGTGTTCATTGAATTGAATGCAACAGTTAACATAGAAATGGTTTTACAAATTATTTTGACATTATTTGTTCTAATTGTGATTTGTGAGTAAAGCCAGAAACAGACTTGACGCAATTATGTGAACTTGTTCTTGGCTGTTTGAACACAACGGCTTTGGTCTGTCTGAACAGTAGCTACCCTTAGTAGTCAAAATGAGCATCACTCAGGCAGAAAATAAAAGTCTAAAAATGTTTCCAAGCAGCTCATGTCCTAAATGTTTAAACTAGCAGATGCATTTTACCTCATTTACAAAATGCCAATTTAAAATATAATGTATAAGGTACACCTTTGGAATGATTGAAGGCAAACAAGCTATAGAGAATTAGAACATTAATTACACTGATAGATAAATAAGTAAAGCATTAAAAACTACATAAAGCTAACGTATCCTTTACAGAATACCTCACTGTAAATGTTAAGATCCAAAGAGCAGTTTTAAACTGTTGACTCAATTCAACTCCTTGTCAAAAAGTAAATTTGTCAAATTTTTCTATCAACTACATATACTTTTTTTTTTTTTTTTTTCTCAAAAATCTGACATTCTAACTCTAGAGTAAGATACTGTAGAGCTTCCTGTCTTTGGACTCGGAGCGCATGCGGCTGAGTTGTTGTTTATGGCAGCGCAGACTCCAGGGATTGTGGCTGATCTTCTCTGAGCTCAGGCCGCTGTTGCTGTCCAGCATCTGGAAGGGCACATCTGAATGAATCTGGAGATCCAGAAGAGGACTCTTCAACTCCTGCAGACTACAGAGACACACTATTACCCACAATCCAATGTAAGTGTGACACCTGAGAATGTTTCATGATTGCCAACTCTTAGAATTAATATATTTTACATGGAAATGTTTGCTTGGCAAGTTTACTGATTCACACAGATCAGCTTGATAGGAAGAACTGTGTTATAATCACAGAGATCACTTTCCAGTGTGATCAGTTGTGCAAATTTTAAATTAAATGATTCAAAATAATAAGTGAAATTGAAATGGGCACAACTGAGCACATTGGAAAGGTGATACAAGTTCATACCAGTATGACAATTTCCTCACAATGACATCCTTAGTTCACAATGAATGTTAAAATGTTTCATTTAAATTATAAAATGTTTAAAAGGTGCCACAGAATTGAAAACTGAATTTACCTTGGCATAGTTGAATAACAAGAGTTCAGTACATGGAAATGATATACAGTGAGTCTCAAACACCAATGTTTCCTCCTTCTGATGTAAATCTCATTTGTTTAAAAGACCTCCGAAGAACAGGCGAATCTCAACATAACACCGTCTGTTATGCAACAGTCTGGATCATTAATATGTACGCCCCCAACTTTTGCATATGCCAGCCCATGTTCAAGGCATTAGACAAGCCAATATTAATGTGCACAGCTGAATCATCAGACTTTATGCAGGTAAGCAAGCAAGGACAATAGCGAAAAATGGCAGATGAGGCAATAATAACTGACGATACATGATAACATGATATTTTAGTGATATTTGTAAATTGTCTTTCTAAATGTTTCGTTAGCATGTTGCTAATGTACTGATAATGTGGTTAAAGTTACCATCGTTTCTTACTGTATTCACGGAGATCAGAGTCATGATGTTATTTTCATTATTAAACACTTGCAGTCTGTATAATTCATAAACACAACTTGTTAGCTTTAGCCCTGTTAGATACAGAGGCTACTATGAAACTCATTCATAATCAAATGTAAACATCCAAATAAATACCATACTTACTTAATCGGGTATGCTGCATGACGAACACTTTGTAAAGATCCATTTTGAGGGTTATATTAGCTGTGTGAACTCTGTTTATGCAATGTATTATAGAGACGCGAGCTTGGGGGCGGGGAGCGTGAGCATTTAAAGGGGAAGCACGCTAAATCGGCGCATATTTAATGATGCCCCAAAATAAGCAGTTAAAAAATGAATTAAAAAACCAATGGGGTATTTTGAGCTGAAACTTCACAGACACATTCAGGGGACATCTTAGACTTATATTAAATCTTGTGAAAAGGCATTCTAGGGCACCTTTAAATATTGGCTGTAATAAACTAAACTAAAAGTTTTAATCAGAGTAAAATTGTTCAAATAAATTTAAAAAGAAATATTAGCTAAATTTAAAGGATATTTTTGTCACAAGACTAAAACTACAGTACAGTATACAGAAATGAACACTGGAGTGGACCATAATAAACCATAATTTGGATTAAAAATGTTATGCACTTTAGTTGAAAGTGAAATGCTTGATAATGGACAAATTATCTTGACAATGAACAAAATACAGGCATGTTATCAGCCAAGGACAAAAAAGCACATGTGCAGGTAAAAGCTACTCATTTGCTGACAACAGAATTAAAAAGTATGCATTGTGTTTTCATGCATTCATGAGTAGAGCAGCATTTACTGTGAACTGAGATGCTTCAAGACATTAAAAATGCATGTAAAAGGTAACAGTGTCCTCACTCTGTAACATGTAGTGCTTCAGACTATATATTTATATTAAATCAGAGCCTTTGCCAAATGTACCATATCAAATTCACGCATCCATGCATTGTTAGAAATTATTCAAAGTTATCAGCCAGTTGGCGAGTATCAGGTTTTATACAGTATACTCACCAACACATTTTTTTTTTTTTTTTTTCCACTTGGCGAATTACCTGGAGGAAATACTAAGGATGTTCCACACACAGAAAACTTCTATTGAAAGCTACCGTATCCATGCATAAAATAAATATATTTTAAATGTATTTGAAAACACGGCAATTTTCCCCATGGATTTGTGCAATTTTATGGGTCATACATCTCAGGTTGGAAAATCTGTATGAATACGGAAAAATCACATCCCTGGCTCTGGGAAGCTGCTGTTGACACTGAAAGTTTTGCTGTGTTCATTGTGGTTATCATAAGTGGTGGATTCTTTTACACATATTCCCAGTATACATGGACGTTCACTCACTTGTCGTTACCATCGCTGTCAAGAGCCGGCCTGTCTTCTTTGTGCTCACTGCTGGACCGATGGAGGCTACGGCGAGAGTGTTTTCGGCGAGGTTGATCTCTTTCGGACAGCTCTTCATGGTCCAGCCCCTCGCTCTCTTCATATGGATATGCAACCAGATTGATGTAGCCATCAGAGTCACCCTCAAAACACACCAGCACCACACCTAGACAAAAAGAAGAACATTTACATGTCAACTATTGAGATCTCGTGTATGCTAAGAATCCAATAAAGAAAAACATAATATAAACATTAACATTGATTTAGTTTACAAAATTGACACATTATGATGCAAGACTCCAATTATACCAGGTTTTGGACTAAATTCAATCAATAAACACTTGCTAATCTATTAAGGGCAAATGTACAAATACACAACAAGCAAAAGAGGATACAGTCATGTGATTTTATGAACAATCAACATGGAATTACTGCTGATATAAATCATTAGGTACCTACAACTGAATTGTTACATTGGTCATGTACACACTTCAGTTAAATAATGTCATTAAATATAATTACATTCTGTATAAATTCAAGTACAAGCTTCAAATTTAGTCCCGAAGATATTCATATAGTAACAACCAAATGTACATAACTGTACAGCATACACAACTAAACAAAGTGTTGTAAATGCAGTGATGTCACTCTGACAGTCAGTAAGAAACCATGGTATGTGTTTTGACACATTCACAAATTTGCACCTCTGTTGATGATAATTTATTAATATTTTATGGATTTATTTATTTAACCTTTATTTAACCAGGCAAGTCATTAAGAACATGTTCTTATTTTCAATAACAGCCTGGCAGGAGAGCAAAAGTCTCCTGAAAGACATACAGCCATACATTACGATACACACACACACACACACACACAATCAATTTATTAAAAATCAAATATTTTATGGATGTTAATGTCTCTGAGGGAAGGGTAAGAAGGATAAAAAAAAGAGATTTAACTAATAGCTTTTGCTGAATAACTGATGGTTTGGGTAAAGAGAAAGTCAAGACATATAAACATTGATGACAGTGATTCAAAGAAAGCCATGACTGAGTTTACAGAACTGCCCAAATGCCACAAAAAGAAGCACTCAGATAGGAGCTCAGATAGATGTACATGTGTGGGAAGGACACAATGAGACAGGAGGGCAAGTGGAAAGGGCTGAATAATCCCATCATGCCTCTGTCTTGAAGCTCATATTTACTTCCAGGATCCATCCTCAGTGATGTCAGCCAAGCAACGTGAGCTGATGAATGAAGACTGTGATGATGCCTAATGAGCTAATTCAGGGAGAGCTCTGTTTAATAGGCTTTAGAGACTTATATCTGAGCTTGTTTTGCAGCAGCCTTGAAAAGACATGCTGTACACCGAGCTGATCAAGTGCCAAGGTTGGCTCTGGAGTTTCCTTCAGGTATCTGCTCAGTAACTTGATTTTAAGATCCACCAAGATCAGCTTTGATCAGACTCTAGCCTTTGATATTTTGCATAATTAGGTAATAAATTCTCCTATTTTCAGGCTGATTTCAAAATGTTTCATTTCAGCATAAGCAATTTATCTGTGACACGCACACACTAGAGACAGGGCGCTAAATAAGCCAAAAAATATTTTATATATATTTTAAAGTATAGATATATACAGTACTACAGTGCAGTCTGACAAATTACATTTTGTTTATACGATATCTATGTCAGACACCGGCCACTGACCCACATATGTCAGGCTGCTACAGTGCCATGGCAAAAGATATTTTACCTGGGTTGTGACTTTGCAGTCTGAACTAAATGCGATGGGATAAATAGACTGGGTACTATGGCATTCCACTTCTACTGTACCACCAACCACAATGGAAGAGGCCTGTGGAGATGTTGAGGCAGAAGATTTCAGCCTTGATGGTCACAATTATAGGCAAAAACAATCTGACTAATAACACACACAAGCATTTGCACAAGGGCCATTCTTTTTGCTTGGAAGACAAATAGTTGTATAAACTTGAGTGAAATGAGTAGAAAACATGTAGCCTTCTGAAAATCTTCTATTTGTTTGCCAGCTAAAGAGGTGATATGAATTTGTAACGCCTAAAACTACCCTGCTCCAGTCTCATTTATAACACTCATCCCACTCTGTTGACATTTAAAAACAATGCCATGTGATTCATAAGGACAGGCATATTTATAACCCCTGCTGTGACTAGATGAGGGAAATAACAAGCTTCAATGTTACTCTAGCATGGCCTGAAATAGTCAGTGGAAGTTGCAGATGTATGGCATGCATTTAGCCCCATCAAAACTCACAGGGTTCACATGGAAGGTATGCTGTGAATCTAGAATGTGAGATGTTTTGGGGGGTGGTGATGGTGAACACAGGACAGATTCTAAAACATTTGCACTGCAGACAAATAATAGCAGCTGCCTGAACAACTTTATTCCATGTGCTGGCAGGAGTGTTACATGAGGTACTTTCATTGCTTTACCTAAGATTATTTTAGGGAATCTGCACTTCTTCTGCTTTTTTCCGCACTCAATTTAGTCAAGTACACATTTGACAAGTCATCATGACTGGAGGTGAGTAATTTCTTTGTTACTTGCAGCACCAAACAAAATGCAATAAAGAAATGGACTTCACATAATGATGACACAAAGTACACAAACCTACCCAACCCTCAACAATGTAAATCAATCAAATGCGACTAAATCTTCACTATAGGCAACTAAAATAATGTATATCATTAGCCAGTGGCTAATAAATTCTTAGATTTTACTCACCCGTTTGTGTGTTATATGTTATATTAGAGGCTATATTTTGGATATATTTTGACTGGCTGAACACTCAGAGTGCTTGAGTGTTTCGCTCGTCGACGTTACTGCAGTGGTTCAACCTCAATTTTATGAAGTGATGAGAATACTTTTGTGTGCAAAACAAAACAAAAATAATGACTTTATTCAACAATATCCTCTCTTCTATGTTCTACGTCAGAACGACGACTCATCATTGGCCGGCTCCTGCGTCAGCATCACACGAATGCGTCGTGCTGTTCATATGAAATTATTTGAAATATATAAGTCATTATTGTGTAAAGCATCAGATAGACATTACAAAAAGTGGATTCATAAAGAAATATTTTATTTGATTCAACAGTGAATTTATTAAACTTTTGGACCATGAGATTGAGTAAATGATGACTGACTTTTAATTTTTCAATCGCATTATGAAATAAATGTTTTTCTACAAAACCCGTTTGCCAATTATTGGCACCCTTATATTCAATACTTTTTGCAACCTCCTTTTGCCAAGATAACAGCTCTGAATCTTCACCTATAGTGCCTGCTGAGTTTGGAGAATACCTGAAAAGAGATCAGAGACCATTCCTTCATGCAGAATCTCTACAGATCCTTCAGATTCCCAGCTCCATGTTGGTGGTGCTTCTCTTCAGTTCACTCCACTCATTTTCTTTAGGGTTCAGGTCAGGGGACTGGGATGGCCATGGCAGAAGCTTCATTTTGTGCTCAGTGACACATTTTTGTGTTGGTTTTGATGTTTGTTTTGGATCACTGTCCTGATGGAAGATCCAACCACGGCCCATTATTGGATTTCTAGCAGAAGCGGTCAGGTTTTGATTTTTTATCTGATAGAATCAATGATACTGTGTATCTGAACAAGATATCCAGGACCTCCAGCAGAAAAATAGGCCCACAACATTAAAGATCCAGCAATATATTTAACCATGGGCATGGGGTACTTTTTATCCATGTTTCTGGATGAGACCAGAGGATTTTTCTTGAAACCCTTTAGTTGATTGGAACTGAATCACGCAATGGATTATTGCCCTGAGTGGAAATGGGGATTTTCAATGCTTTAGCTATTTTCTTACAGCCACTTTGTATTTTGTGAAGCTCAACAATTTTTGCTGCACATCAGAGCTTTATTCTTTGGTCTTACTCATTGTGATGAATGATCAAGGAAATCTGGCCTTTGTGTTTCCTGATGTTTATACTCCTGTGGAACAGGAAGTCATGGCTGGACAATATCATTTTCATGATCACCCTGGTGTGCTAAAAAAATTTAAATATGAATGGGAATATACTTCAGAGATATTTTACTCATTAAAAAATTCTATGCGTGCCAATAATTGTGGCCAACATGTTTTGGAGAAAACATTTATTTCATAATGTGCTTTTTCCCCCACTTTCAATTCTTTTACTTCAATGAAAGGTTTGATTTTTGCTAATTTTATGAATTAAAGATCAAAAGGATAAACAATGCAGATTTATTTTTTATAGTTATCTTTGATCATATTTACCAAGGGTGCCAATAATTCTGACCACAACTGTATATAAAATAGTTTATCAGTCTGGAGAGTAAACTAGCCAATGGTGATTCTATTGCCAAGGTGTGCTTAGAGGTTGCTACTTTAAGTGTAATAACTTCTATGTAATCTGAGAAAAAAACAAAACAAAACAAAAAAAAACCCAATGTTTGTCTTAAAATTAATATAATGTGGAGAAACCAGTTTTCTTACCAGCAGTTAAGAAAGACACAGTTATGTGAAGTATGGCGAATAAACTCTGGGTCTCAGGGTCCAAAAGGTTTGAGTTAAATAATAACAACAGGTTACAATGTGCGTGTTGTGGAAATCTGTGCCAGTTTCTGTTTTAGGTGGGTTTATCACGTGTTTTAGTTCATTTTACTGTGTTTCAGTTTGTTTCCATGGTTTCTCTTTCATTTGACAAGTATGTATGGCGAATAAACTCTGGGTCTCAGGGTCCAAAAGGCTTGAGTTAAATAATAACAACAGGTTACAATGTGCGTGTTGTGGAAATCTGTGCCAGTTTCTGTTTTAGGTGGGTTTATCACGTGTTTTAGTTCATTTTCCTGTGTTTCAGTTTGTTTCCATGGTTTCTCTTTCATTTGACAATCATCTACACTTGTTATTCATTTAGTTGATTAGTTTGCCTTGTGTCTTTGTTCACTTCATTGTCCATTACACAATTACAGTTACCCAAATTTGATAATTCCTGTGATCTGGAAATCTGCAGAATGTTTTCTGCGGATGGCGATTGGGCGTTGACCTGCTTATTGAAAGGGTGATGCATAAACTGCTGTCAAAGTGGATGCAGTGATCAGACAGGACCACTAAAGCTGAACATCTCAAGAGAAGAAAGACTGGAACAGAATTCTAGCCAGGTTGTTTTCATCAATCTCTGGACTCTGGCTTTCCTCTGACATGACACTGGATGTCATATCATCCCACCTCACTGCACCTGCTCCTGAGGGCTCCGTTTTCTGTGGTTGCTATATCTCAGTAACTACAATTTTATGATAATAACAAAATGGACCTGTTCTTGTCTCTCATGACAGCCAACATCCTGTCTCAGACAATGTTCTGTGCACCAGACAGACCTCACCATCTGGCAAGCAAACAGGCATTATGCTAAATAAGTAAGAACGGAGGTTAGGTGTCACAGAGCTGTACATGATACAGACAACAGGAACTTAAGGATGACAAAACAGGAAATGAGATAAACTGACTGTTTAAAGATGCAGTCCCTTTACTGTTCCTCCCCCAAAATGCACAAACACGCAATGCAATAGTGGATGTCACTTTATCATAGGTGAAGCGAAGCAAAACAATGCTTCGTGAAAAATAAAGCGAAGACGACAAACGAACAAGGAAAAACAAAAAATGAACAGAGTACACAAGAGTATATACACAAGCAAGAGGTTAGTTGTTAGCAGCACATCAGCACCAGACAAACAATGACAGTTAAAACGTTACAGCAGCAGCATATCTTGGTTCTGTGAAACGTAGCAAAACCAATGTTACTCACGTCTGGAGCAGAAACAACACAACCTTGGCGTCCTTTTCAGGCCTTCCTGCTGAGGCCTCTCCAGCACTCAAAAGCTCTCTTACTACATGGTGCGTCCCAAATCGTGTATAATCATTTAAAGGGCAACCTATTATGCAAAATCAACTTTTACATAGTGTTTGGACATAAATGTGTGTTGGCAGTGTGTGAACACAACCAACCTACAATGATAAAAATCCACCACTACCCCTTTTTTTTTAATCACTATTAAACCAAAGCAGTCTCATTAGACATGCCGTTTTGATTCTCTGAGCAGTGTGGCATCACACTGCTAAGGCCCTGCCCATAGCCGCTGACTGACAGACCTGCATTACCAAAGTTTCCGCCCTCAGCAAGTTATACTCAGTCTGCCATTTTTATGCGCTCAAGCAGCTGTAGCGACAATGTGTCATAAGCAATCCCGGTGTTCTGTTTTTGGATGTAAGAATGAACATAAGAGTCTTAATTTTCTCCCAACATCTGAGCCACTGAGGACGCAGTGGATTAGTTTAGATAATGTGCCCCAAAATATACCTAAATTTGTTTATGGGGCTATACAATGCAGGTTTTTGCTAAAAAGTTGTTACTCAAGGATGGATCTATACCAACTCAACTGCAACTCAATGCAGCTCAATTTCATTTAAAGCAGTGGTCTCAAACTCCCGGCCCGCGGGCCATTTACGGCCCGCCCACCCCCTCTACCCGGCCCGCAACTGATCTCAAAAATAAAACATAATCCGGCCCGCTAAATTATTATTATTATTATTATTATTATTCTCTAGTTACTACCTGTCTGATATGCAAAGAAAAAGTCGCCGTTCTAAAGCCCCGTTCACACCGCCAGTGACTTTTTCGCTGCATGTCGCTAGTCACCTACTGTGAAGTCGTTTGTGGGCGTTCCTAGGGCTGTCGCTCTAATGTCATTGGTAGACTGCACATCTGATCATATCTATAGAAAATGCAGTCACAAATGATATATAAAACTAAGAAATCATTCTAATTGGACAAGGAATTAGGTTTAAAATAATTAAAAGTAACGTTCTGCTGTTGTAGAGTGTTGTGACTGCAGAGCTCGGTGCATTAAATAATTAACTAGATTAACGATCGGTCTATCAACAAATTAAACTCACTCATACAGTCAAAAATACTACAATGTCATTCGAATTTGACAAATAATCAATTTTCTTGTCCCTAATAATAAACACAATGCAGGGGAAACTGTAATATGAACTGCAGCAGTGCTAAATTGCTCACAGCATCATATAATAACAACACAAAATGTATGAATCAAACTCACAAGACTGCCGACCGTTTCTTTTCCACGCATCATTTATATCCACGTATGTACAGTCAAATCTTATAAAACAGTGAAATCGCTCCGGAACTATCCCTGTCTGTCTTGCCTGTAGGGCTGGGAATCGATTCCAAAAAGAATCGATTCCTCGATTCCGAGGCGTTGGGAATCGAGAGTCGATTCCAAAGGTCGGAACCGATTCCATTAAGAGGAATCGACTCCTCTTTTTTAATACAAACCGCAGCCACGTAGCCAATTTAATTTGTCAACACAATCACGTCACCTGTAAAGAAATAAAGTTCAGACTAAATAAATGTATCCAGTCGTGACACAGAGTATGGTAGGATGATTATTTCAACATTGTGTAGGCAATCACGCGCAATGACTGACCCAACCGAATCTTTAGAATGGGTTACTGAGCCGGGTTTGATCTTGCTTGTTGTAGTTTAGGACAAAAAGAATAAATCAATCGACAACAACAATCAATCGCGCGAAGAATGTGTAAGGCCCTAAAAAAGTTTATATGTGTAAAGCCCTAGGATTTTCCCCCTTCTGGTCTATGTATCCCTGCCTCTGCTGAATTATTTTTATCCCGGTGGGAATAAATAAAATATCCGGCTTCGCCTCAGCGCCAGGCGCAAGTCAAACGAGCGCGGAAAAGGTGACGACGAGGGAGCTTCAGTTGAAAAACAGTGAACTGCGGTCAGATCAGAGCCGTTAAGATGAGATGTTGTCAGGCTATTTCGGTAAAACTCATAAAAATTAACACGACTGTCCAATCAGCCGTTACACTGTGCTCGTGGGTGGCGCGCACTAAAGAATTATGTGCAAATGCCCCGGCGCACGCTGCATAACTTTATTATAGCTTAAATAAAGCGCAAACGAAAATACGAGCAATGACCGTCGTTGTTCTGTTGTAAGTTAAGTCATGAAATTACCAAACATGCGATTAAAGCTTCCTCAAAACTGTGCATGCATGTATTTGTTGACATGGTTTTGTTATCCAATTTGTTGGCCTTAAAACATCTTAAACATTCATATATGTAGGCCTACACCAGGGAAATTCTCGGGGGAGCATACCCCATACCCCCCTGGCATACATTTTCTGTCCTCTGTAATTATGAAACCCTGGCCAGCTATTAATGAAATATGAGGTAAATGTGCATTTCTCCAAATGTGCGCACTTTTGGACTAAAAGTTTATGTATGTGTGATCAAAAATAAATGGGACCAAACGCGATTGAATGTAAAGGTTTGTATATCGTTATTTTATTAATAATACCAATTGATATTGCATTTCTATCAGAAAGTCATTAAGAATTATATTTATTAGATAGCTATTTGCAACACTACAATGACACTATGTTGCAAATATCTAAGCTATCTAATACTTCAAATCTCAAAGTTATTTTTTTTTTAATTTTTCTGTAACAGCTGCCAAAAATATATAGCTCCACTGTGGTTTTTAATAAATAAAAAAAATAATAAAAAAAAACCAGTAAACTTTTCAAAACACCCCCCCCCCTCTTTTTTTTCACAAATCGCACCCTGTATATGTATGTAAATAGAATCTACCTATATGTGGTGAACATAGTCTTACTGTGTCTACTCCACTCTCTACACCTGACGCAGGAAGCACGACGTGACAAATCCCTGAAGTAAATGCCTCGTTCTAATTATGACCAAGCAGCAGTCGCAATATGTCTAATAGGAAGGACAAATGGATTTGCAATGGTCGCTTTGCACGCCCGGTGTAGAGAGTTACTTGCTGTGTGGCACGGTAAGACGCGACAATGTTAGACACGGTGTTGGCATTTCAAAAAAAAAAAAAAATGAAAATAACAGTGAGGAATCGATTCTTGGAATCGATTCTTTCGATTCCAGAAACAGGAATCGGAATCGATTCCAAAAAATCCGGAATCGAACAGCCCTACTTGCCTGCACTCGAGACGGTGACGTGAGTTCCAGAGAGCTTCATTCCTATTGGCTGTCACTCGCGAAATTCGCTCCTGATTTGCATAAAGTTGAAATATCTGAACTTTTGTCGCTTGTCTCTCGTCGCTTGCCACGCCTACATTCCGTCGCCAACGGTCACTGTCGCTCTTGTCGCCAGCGCTCCATTGAAATGAATGGGATCCTGTCGCTTTGTCGCTGGCGATGTGAACGGGGCTGGGGGCAATCACATATCGCGTCACATAAGCGGGCGCGCCGCATTCTCCTTCTTTCCAAAGCGCTTTTGCTCCAGTGGCGTCTGTCGTTGCTATGCAACCATGAGCCGCGCTCTCAACCGCGTCGCTTCTATCCACAAGTTTCCTACGCCCCATGAGGCCTTGCGTCAAACGTGGCAGCGTATTCCAGTTCGAAGTAAACAAGCTGGACGTGACACTCATTCATTCAACAGTTGACAGTCATTCAAGATTTAAAGATCCAAACTTGCGAACGTTTGTTTTTTACTTAAAGATTTAAGATTCCGGCATCAATATTTGAACAATGTTTTACAATAAAAAAATGTTACAGTAATAGTAATGTATTAATTTATGTCAGGAGTGCACGTCAATCATGCTAAATCTAACTGATATTTATATTGACATAAAAAGAAAACACAGACCTATTCAGTTAGGCCTGCTTCCATTTATTTGCGATCACAAGAATGCAAAAAACAATTCCATTAAGGCTTTTAAATCTAAAGGCTTACACATTTAGAAATATATTGATAACATACCCTATGTTTACGTCACTTTTCTGAGACTTTCTATTGATTTTCCTCTAAATTATGCGATGATTGATATCCGAGGATGTTTGCGCGATCTCTCCGTCTATCTATCCTGATCCTTTCAGCCAGAGCAACAGAGGGAGCTCATGAGAAGACTTATACGAGTTAACCGGAGTGTGAATCTGTGATGCATTTGTCAGGAATCAACAGGCACAGGGAAGAGACAGATAAAACATTAAACCAAATAAATACACGATTATAATCACATAAGAACTGTCTTCATTCCTCAAGCAGTCTCTGATATTTTCCATAAGTGTATTATCGCAGTGGTTAACATAAGTAGCCTTTAGCATCGCATACAGTGGAAACGCGACTGGCTCTGGCACGCACGACACGTTAGGAGTCAATAACATCATAAGGCTTTGGTGCTAGCATCAGTGACGGGTGAAGTACAGACAGCGGATTGTTCATGTATTGCAGGGTCAGGATGCTCTAGTCATGCAGCAGCACTTTTGTGGAAGGTCAGTAAAGTAAAGAGCAATTAAGGGCACGAAAACTGTTTATTGTATTGTGATATTAATGTAGTAAACTGAGATGTTGTCCCTGAGCACCGTAAGGACATCTCTCATAAAGATTTGAAACTTTACAAAGTAAACAATGATCCAAAAAACACTTAGCCTCTTCGCTAATTAGAACACAAAATACCATTGGTATGCTTCTTCCGCCGCCTCACCGGAAGTTGTACCCACGTTCTCTTTTACAGTAGCGCCCCGCGGAAACAGGTGGATAGAGTCTGGGAACGTGACGTCAGCAGCGCATTGCATTCTGGGACATTAGGTCACGGACAGTACAGTAGAGACTGGGAAATAGTGGAGGAAGATGTTAAAATTTATATTATACAGTTAAAAACATATTAGAATGGTGAACGCTGGCTGTGGTATTAACTATATGCATATACTGACCAGCGTGGAAAACGAATGTGAAATGGAGCGCCATTTTGTCCCATTTTCGGGACATTCTAAAAAGCTTAACGTGGCGTAATGCTGGCGTAATGTAAGTAAACATCATACTAATAGCCCAGAATTTTTAACGCAACGCGTTTAATTTAACGTTAAACGTTTTCCTCCCATAGAAACTGTAAGTAACAGTTACAGCAAAGCAGATGTGAGCCTAGAATATGAACAGAACCCGTCTTATTACACGTTAAGTCACTGTCCATTAACTGTTTTCTTTATGGGAGGAAAATGCCTGTGTTAAATGTGCGTTCATATTCTGGGCTCGTCTGCTTAGTAAACACCAAACTAATAAAGCATTAGCATTAGTAAATTAAGCCACGTTAATCATGTTATAATGTCCCTCATTTTCTGCCTTCCGGCTTAAAAACACAATGGTGAAAGTGAAACTCAAAATAATTTTGACCAAAATTTGGCTTTGTCATTTGTATTTATTACAGATTAATAACTTCTGATCCGTTTGAATATGTCTGCTAACGCCATGAATAATGTACGAAAACGCGTTTAGAAATGTCATTTGTGATATAGGCCTAGTTGCGATCACTCTCCGTGTTGATAAAGCAACACCTCTAATTCATTGTTCAGCTTGTCTCGGTAAGAAATCATGTATTTATTCCATTTAGGTCCAGTAAAAATTACTTGGTGTAGCGATTCCACAATATAATTAATTTCAGAGCTGCATTACAGATGGTCGTGCTCTTTGGTTATCCCTTAATGCTTTAACATGAAGAAATCAGGGCGATATGATGATATGCTGGCTGAGATCAATCTATATTGTGTTTATTATTTTATCTGGCAGATATATCGGTGCCACTTAGTTATTAAAAGCTGAAATAGAGATATCTCTTTTGTCCTGTGTGTGGTCCGATAGAAGGCGTCAGTATGATTTCTATGTGTGTATATATCGTGTCCTGGCCACACGACTGAGCGATCGAATGAACACAAGAGATTCAAATACTAGTCCATTTATTTTCAGTAAGTACAAGCAGCTCTTTAAAAAATGAACGTAAATAAAGTCGTTTTTTCATCTGGTGATTTGTATTTATTGTCAATGTACGCTCCTGAGCATGACATAAAACATGGCGGCGACTACCCAGAATGCAACGCGCAGTGACGTAGTTTGCCAAGCTCTAAATTACAGTAAAAGCACTCGACTTTAAGTCACGAGCGTCGATTTAAACCACCGAAACGCGTCCGATGCAACCATTAAACGTTACCGATGCTCAAACGGCATCTTGGACAAATGCGCTGCCAGGTGTCTGCCAAGAAACAGAAGAGTGTACAAATGTATTCAGGGATTGTATTTGTTCAGTACAGTGTTGTTCAGTGCAAGATTTTGTTATTTAAGCTAACAAAGTAAGGGAAAATACTTCCACTAAATGTTAAAAACTAATAATGTATGTAACAATGAGAGATTTTTATTTTTTGGCAAAATAAAGTTGATGTAGCTCCATTTTTTTGTTTCTGACCCCTCCACGCCACAAGTGTTGCTGGTTTTGTTCCTAAATTACTAATTTTTTTTTATTCCATGCACCTTGTTGGATGTGAGAAGTTGCACCAGACTACTGCAATTAATAGTATCATTATATTAGTAGTATTATATTAGTAATAGTATTATATAATTAGATTACACTCTGTTACAATGAGAGACACTGCTGTTTACATTTTGTATGGTAAATAAAATATTTATAGTATAGGTATAAAAATATTTTAGTAGGCCTAATGAAATTTGAAGTAAATGAGAAATAATGCAAAGGAAAGTAAATTTTCTGAAATGTTGCACTTTCTTGCGCTTGAATGTTAATATGGCCCTCCTATGAGGTGTCAATCACAGAAACGGCCCCCCGCCAATTTGAGTTTGAGACCCCTGATTTAAAGTGATAAACACCAAAACAGCTCTTTTTTAGACACGCCCCAAAAATGACATTTTCCATGGGGTATTTTGAGCTGAACCTTTACAGACATATTCTGGGGACACCCAAGACCAATATTACATCTTGTAAAAAGGGGCATAATAGTTGCCCTTTAAATCACACATTTTATTTAACCATGTTTTAATGATATAATTATGTTTCTACTAGGGGTGGAACAGATCGTAGTTGATCCGTGATCCATATGTACCAGGCCCCACTGTTCGGTACGCATGTGATTCACGGATTAATTGCAAAGTTTAACCAACATAGACTGAAAGTTTATCATTTGCATGTGTTTTGTCTTGCCAATTTACACATTCAAGTGATTTTAAAACATTCAAGTGCAAGAAGATGTGAAAGAGAACTCAATTCAGCACTCGTGTTGTTTTCTGAATTATCTTTGTTTTCTGTGTTTTCAGACACGCGCAGGCGGCCCACAAACAAATTACATCAAAAGTGGAAAATGTTGGCGAAACATGAACATTTACACACAAACTGACCAGCAAATGCAACTTTTGGGCGCCATCTTTATTTTTCTAGCTCAATTGTCGCAGAATGGAAAGCACAGGATTATGGATTATCAAAACACAGGATTATCAAAGGCAGCAAAAGATACATCTATGCTGCCTTCAAAAATCAATCAGATGAAGGTATCTCAAGAAACAGGAAGTGAAGCTAACACTGAATTCGGACATGCCTTGATGCCTTCGTACCTTGAAATGTGTCCTCCAAAAGGCAGCATTTTCCAGGTTTTAGGCGCAACCAGCCTCACATTGGTTCCTTCGACAAAAACCCAATAGGATTTTTTCATAGGCTTTTGGATTATCGCAAAAAACAAGCTCTGTGATCAACAAAGGTTTATGATACTTACATGTTTTAGGATTTTGAAGCCTAAATGCAGTCGCCAGAAGTAAAAAGCTAAAGGTAGGCTATAAACAAACTATACCACAGTCACTCGACTTCAATGTCACCATCACTAAAGCTTCCAAGAACTGTTTCAGTTTTTATTTAAAAACATTTTCCCAGAAAGTTTGAGTTAGACTAGTTTATGAGCACAATTATGAGCTGTAAAAGTGGATTGAGCTCAAATGGGGATGGATGGGAGGATTTACATTTACACCTGCAAGTAAATGTAAATTTACATTTACTTGCAGGTGTGAATCTTGAAATGTCCCGTTCACATAGCAACAACAATATGTCTTGTGTCTAGTGTCTTGAATACTGTCTGTATGAACATGCAACGGGAGTCAAGTCCATACTCTCTTACCAGTAACCATAGCAACAGTGACCAAAGTAATATGATGATAAGATGGCAACTTCCATAAAACCGAAAAGTCTTATCATTTTTGACATGTCAAGAGTCCAATCAAGCTGCGAGTTCATCTTTTAAATCTTCATTAACCGATGGCAGCTTTTATATCTGGATGGAGAGTGGAGCATTTGAGTTGCACATAGAACACAAAATTGACAAAAGCAGCTTTGGTGGAGAACAATGACTGGATCTAAAACCTTCAGATGACACACAGCTCATATCTCCGTCGCTGTAAGTTACCGAAACCACACATGAATACTGTTGCACTGTCAACCATTGTGACAACTATCCTATGTCACTCCCACACCAGACATGCATTAAAGTACCCGGAGCAACTTTTATCTATTTACGGATATGAGGAGACTAGTGTTGTCGAAAGTCAGCTCACTAAAAACCAACAATAAAACACTAAATCTGAGAAAAGTGCATTGCATACAAATCTTCTATCTTACCTTTGTATTCAGGGGTGAATTCCTTCATCTCTGGTGGCAGGGACTCATAAAACCTCTGCTCACGGGTGATAAGTGGTTTGCAGACGGTGTGGTCATCATAACGCATCATGCTGGTGTGGCCGCCCACCTGGTGAACAAACGGCTCCAGGGGAACCCCGCCGCGGCTGCCCTGCCCCTGGCTGGCACTGTGCTTGCCCACCTCCATAGTGTGCGGGACACACATGGCGTTGGAGGGCCGCGTGGAGCTGGGGGCATGGGCTCGGGCGCGTAGGCCTGGCGAGCGGGGGGTGCAAGGGGGCGGCTGAGAGCGCACGCTGCCGCCGGGAGGGGGAGGAGCCAGCCCGCTGACCCACCTGCCAACAGATCCCGGCCTCAAGAAAGCTGGGAAGAATCCTTGATGCTGCCTTCTAGGAGAGAAAAAGGAAAATAACATTTAGGTTCAACAAAATATAGACTGTGCGAAATATACTGTCAGAATCAAATATGGTAAATGGAACTTGCTTGATGCCTGAGAACAAACCTCATTGGTTCCTTTGGAAGATTATTGATTTTTTTTGATGGCTAATATATGATAATCACACTATTTAATTTAAAGGATTAGTTCACTTCAGAATTAAAATTTCCTGATAATTTACTCACCCCCATGTCATCCAAGATGTTCATCTTTCTTCAGTCAAAAAGAAATTAAGTTATTTGAGGAAAACATTCCAGGATGTTTATCTATATAACGGACTTCAACGGTTACCAATGGTTTGAAGGTCCAAACTGACCGTTCACAAAGACCCGCCCCCTTTAGTTACTGTTGCTACGTCTGACAAGCCATGGTGCTCTCACACAACAAATCCTGTTCTCAAACAGCGAAAAATACACAGAGGAGCAAAGAGGACACTGACAACGCGTCGACAGACAAGACTTTTGATAGCAGGTTACTTTTGATATGAAACAAAGTCTCCAATTTCAAATGTTGTAATTTTTTGTGACAGATCACTGTAGCGCCTCAGTTCAAGCTGCTCATGAACCAATCATCTCTTCCAACATGTTAATTTATAGCATCAAAACAACATGAATGAACATCAGAAAGAATATTGTTTTAACAACTGAAATTCATCAGTACACACTAAGTTTAAGTCCACAAATGTTAAACTAGTAACTCCCCTGACTGCTTTGTCTGACAAAACAGCGGATTCTGCGTTATGATTGGTTAAATCACCTGTCAGGCAAACTCCCAGCGAAGGGTCAACTGCAGTTACAATGTAGCCTCAAAGGGCTCTACATGATCCCAGCCGAAGAATAAGGGTCTTATCTACCGAAACGATCAGTCATTTTCTAAAAATAAATACAAATTTATATACTTTTTAAACACAAATGCCTGTCTTGCAATAGCTCTGTGATGTGCGTCCATGACTTCATGCATTACGTAGTCATGTTGAAAAGGTCACACGTGATTTAGGCAGAAGTACTGACCCAGTGTTTACAAAGCAAATGTGCAAAGACTAAGTCAAACTTTCCACCTACGTCACGTGTGACCTTTCCAACGTGACTACATAGTGTATGAAGTTGTGGATGCATAGAGCTAGTGCAAGACAAGCATCTGTGGTTAAAAATATATACTTTTTTTTTTTTTTTTTTTTTTTTTTTTTACAAATGACCCATTGTTTTGCTAGACAAGACACTTATTCATCGGCTGGGATCATGTAGAGCCCTTTGAAGCTGCATTGAAACGGCAGTTTGGACCTTCAAACCGGTGGTAACCGTTTAAGTACACTATATGGAAAAAATCCTGGAATGTTTTCCCCAAAAACCTTATTTTATTTTCGAGTGAAGAAAGAAAGACATGAACATCTTGGATGACATGGGGGTGAGTAAATTATCAGGAAATTTTAATTCTGAAGTGAACTAATCCTTTAAAAGATAGTAAAAACACATTGCTGAAATTAAATTAATATTTATTTTACATAATATTTACTAAATTAGAAACAAGTCATTTAAAAATAAATTACATGAAAAAAAATAGTTTGAACTTTTGAAAAATTCTGTAAAATAAACAATTCACACTTTAGAAGGCAACTTCTTGATTCTGTAATCCTACTATAGCAGGGGTGCACAACATATCAAAATACATTTACATTTACATGTATGCATTTGGCAGACGCTTTTATCTAAAGTGACTTACATTGAATTATATTACACATTTCAATCTGAGTATGTGCAATCCCTGGGATCGAACCCATGAGCTTGGCATTGCTAGTGCCATGCTCTAACCACTGAGCTACAGGAAAGCCAAAATAAAAAAAGATGTTAAAAAATTGACCAATATATCAGACTTTACCATATTTCATATGCTCTATGTATTAGTGTTTATTAATGTTTATGTGAATAAACATCCAAGTAAAAAATCTGTTCATCATATAAAGTAATCGTGTCTTGGATTAAACTGCTCGGTTCATATAAATTATTTTAAGACATTTTTTTTATCTTTTTAAAGTATCAATGTTTCAAGAGATTGGACTTTGAGTGGAGGGACAAAAATCACTCAGGTTTCATTAAAAATATCTTTACTCTTGCTTCGAATATGGACGAAAGTCTTATGGGTTTGGAACAACATGAGGGCGAGTAAATGACGCAGAATTTAAATTTTTGGGTGAAGTAACCTTCTAATAAAACAGAGAACTGCTTAAATTGTTTGGATAAAACAGAGGTTTATAACCTTCCATTACTGCACCTTGAGAGTGTTTCCCAGAATGCCGTGTAGCCCTACAAACACAGCTGGCATCTGTTGATTTTAGAGCCTTTATTACATTAGCCTGAGTCCCATCCACTCAGACAAACTCAGAGCACCATCCATCTCTGACAATACGTCCAATCTAATCCTCATATTACCCAACATGCCAAAGCACACACGTTTAGCTCTCATCAACTATTATAAAAACAGACACATGAATGTTTCACATGTCCTCAAAATTGAAAATGTCTCTGAAGTCGTGATGGAATGAGTTTGATGTCTCAGGAAGGCTGAGCTGCCATTAACTGCATCATTCTCTACTGAACAGTCAAGTTAAAAGATCCTCAAATTAAGTATTGATCCAGCAGTGCCCAAAATGCATTCCGGGCATTTGCGATAAAACCCTGCTGGACATATTTGAGTTTGTATTCCCAATGCAGTGCTTCCCACACATAGATTTTACTTGGGTAGGCCACCCAGTAATATTAATGGTTATAGAGACACTATATGACAAAGTAAATGCTGCAATTTTGCATAATTTACAACGCATAATAATGCATAATATTACTATGTAATTAAATGTAATATAGCCTATGTTATTAAAAAGAATTTCAATAAATAAGAATATTGTTAAAATCACACATTATTTGTTGTCTGTCACATGTAGTAATCCATTTTTGTGCGGGATAATAGGAAGATTTTCCTCCACCCCGCTACCACCTCAAGTATATTTCAAACCTGTGGGAAGCACTGCAGTGTCATTGCTGTATCATTTTGGAAGTGGGGGACATTTTGCATGCACCTGTTAGAGACTCTCAATATGACATCAAAGAGACTTCACCACTGGAAAAATGGGTTTTCAATAAAACCAGGCTGCTTATGCAGTAGAAAGGAGAGAGCAAAAAAATGAAATTGGTGCTACTTGACTAGAAAAAAAAAAGGCTTCCCTTTTGTTGCTGTCCAAAGCCACTTCCACCAGTCTGCTATGGATAAGCTTACCAGAGTCAAATACCACTCTGTTTTAATAGGAAATACTACTCAGCAAACTTTTAATCATAATGGTGTCGTATTGCAGTAGGGAGTTACTTTCAGTTTCCAGTGAAGGATCCAGAATGTTGTAGGCAGTGGACAAAGGCTGCAAAGAATTGTAAATAAGGAGAGAATGACAGACAATCTGAAAAAACCTCTGTGTTTGAAGTCAACATTTTGGTAACACTTTAGTATAGGGAACACATATAAACTATTATGACTTTTCCCTCAATAAACTCCTAATTTACTGCTTATTAATAGTTAGTAAGGTAGCTGTTAGGTTTAGATATTGGGTAGGATTAAGAATGTAGAATAAGGTCATGCAGAATATAACCCATTAATATGTGCTTAAAGTTGCAGTCCCTACCTTTTTTTGGATAAAAAATTATCCAAAATCAATTTTTTAGCAAGTACATAACCATCTTTTAACCAGCCAGTGTTCAAAACTGTCTCCTTACTTTAGCCCGATTCACAACAGTAAGCTTGTAATAATGTTTTATAATAAAATTTTACTGGTGGATTTCCGCGGGAAATTCGAGAATGCAGCAGTTCGTCTTTGCGTCATTACGTCTCATCTGAAAACAAAAAGAAAGGAGTCCCTGCATATAGGATGCTGCTGATAGCGGATCATTTATAGCATTTTCTCACAGCAGCTGAAATAATTAAACATAATTTTGATGGCGGATTGTAATCCAGAAAGGTCCAAATGGCAATCATCAGTGACAACTGGAGATTCAGCAGTGGTCAAAAGCAAAAGACTTCGGACTGCGGAGTGGCTACAGAAACTGAAATCTACAGGTAACGCCAATACACACTAAATACATTGTCACGCAATGCTGATGTTGTTAACATTAACAATTTGAGAACAAAGTACAACAATAATAATTAACAATTGCGATATGAGCTAAGCGATCGTCCGCAATTCCGCATATAACTGTAATTGCAGATTTCAAACAGAGATGGCGACTAAGAGGCAAATCTTATGGACAGCAGCTTTAAAAAGGAATTAATAAATAGCTAATGTTCTAGTAATATGCATGCTAATAAGCAACTAGTTAAAAGACCCTAAAATAAAGTACATTTCAAACTGGATGACAACGAACACTGTGTTTTAGGCCAAACGGTGGGGAATAAACTAAAAGAAACTGCTGTTGTGTCCATACTTCCCAAACCAAAATGTACAGGTGAGAAAGTTGTTTCTATAGTGTTTTTACCATAATGCTATTTAAAGAGAAGACAAAGTACAGTGCAAATGAAAATCAGCAAAGTTACACTTTAACTCACCACTGTTCATACGAAAACATCTCATATGAAAACAACAATATGGTGGTGTTAGATTTTCTTGCATTTGGCTGAAAAGTAGTTGGGTGAAAAGTGGTTGGGTCGGTGTTCTAAGAATTTTAACTCATTGAAAGTCAATGAGTCAAAGGCACTTTTTTACAAATGCTATGTACAATTTAAACTCTTAAAACAAAGAAATTTTGCTTCCAAAAGCATCTAAACATCTCTAGCTCTTATCAGCTCACTTTCCCCCTTTGTCCTATAAATAAAAGTATAGAGAAGTCAAAATAAACTATAAACCGATATAGACAATATAGAATAAATAGATGTCCTGAAATGATTTTCATATATTGACAACCCCCTACAATAGTTTTTTCTGTAATAAGCTGTTCTTCAACAAGTGTGGGGTGGGCAGTATTTCTTGAAATAGAAAAACACTTTGCAGGCTATTGTTAGCAGGTCCCTATTAGCAATGGGTTTAAATCCAAAATATTGCAAAAAATCCAATCTTCCGCCATCATCTTGTCAGTCAGCTCCTCAATCTCTTAAAAAATGAAATGTGACTCCTGCTGCTGGTCTGTGCTGCGCCTCTCGCTCAGTTCACGCTGCATTGAGCAGACACGTTCAGTTTTTAATGGTAGTGTCTGTTTTTTAACTGAACTAAATTTTTATTACTATAAAAAAAAATAAAAAAATCAAAACAACGGTGGGGGCAGTGCCACGGTGGGCAAGTGACGTAACCGTTAGTAACAGTCAACACTGACTATCGCAGTAAGCCTAACACAGAAGACTGTCAGAAGTTTCACAACATGCTTACATCACACTTCAAAACATGTTGATGTTTATGTCAAGCAAATACAAGTATGACAGTTGGCCGAAAACAATGGTTTATTGATTAAAAAGTTTAAAATATTACTATTTTTCATACGCTCCTAATCAACAGGGGTTGTATGGATTACCCATCATGCTTGTTTTGTGTGGTTTTTGAAGAGTCAACTGAATTTACATACATCAGGGATTGCATAAGGGTGTGTAAATGATGAATTTTGGTTCTTTATTGGCTGGCTCAGTATTGGTCGACACTGTTCATGTGAGCACCACAATGCATGCAGGAGCCGGCGTTCTGACATAGAACATGGAAGCGCTGCACTGAGTTCACTACATCTACTGCATAGGAGACTGACATGGAAGACAAGAAACAGTTGAATAAAGTTGTTATTTTTGTTTTTATCTTCATAACATTAAGATTGAACCACTTGAATACACATGGACTATTGTATGTCTTTTCTACCTTTCTGGGCCTTGAAAGTGGTCGTTGTGTTGCAATCTATCGGAGGTCAGATAGTTCACGGAATTCACGGAAAATTAAGGAAAATGAAATATTTTCACAAAAAGAATGCTCAAAACAACAGTAATTAGCATAAAACACAAAAAACTCCAGATATAGAGCCATTTCTTGCTGGCCTACTAATAAGCTGCAAATTGGAAAAGTTAGTTCAAATTACAGACTGAAGCCATTCAAGAAAAGTAGAATAATGCTGTACGACACCTCAGGCATTTCAAAAGGACATAAGGGAGAGCGACTCCATTTACTGTATAATGCCTTTGGCAGGCTGCCACACAAACTGAAGACGACAATTACAAACCTGATATGTCAGTGATAAACATATTGAAACAATGTGCTGTTTCAATATGGCAAAATGGGCTTTCAATAAAACTTGACTGCCTATGAAACTGTGTTAATTTTGACATCAAATTTTGATTTAGTTTTAGTCATAGTCTTTTGACTAAAATGCCATTTAGTTTTAGTCATATTTTAGTCATCAGAAATTGTTTTAGTTTTAGTCTACTTTTAGTCAACTAAATATCATAAGATTTTAGTCGACTAAATTTACAGTAGATTTAGTCAACTATAATCTAATTTAGTTAAATTGTAATGCATTAAGCATTTCTCTATAAATACACAGATCCTATACACTGATATAGGTACATCTGATATTCCCCAAACTGTTTATGTTCACCCAACTGTACTTTGCTCGCCAAAGCGGACGGTTTTTGACTGTTCATGTGTAAAAACATGTGAAAGAGCAAAATTCAGTACTTTTCAGGGATTGATATACTTATCATTGAGGTACTATATAGTTTTCATTTGAAATTTTTTTTTAGATTTGATTTTTAGTTTTTCTGCTTTCATTGTAATTTTAGTTTAATTTCATTGTAATTTTTAGTTAAATTTTTTGTGTTTGTCTAAGTTTTTATTTCTGTTATTTTAATACCTCATGTAAAGCTAAAGCTTAGAAACTAGATGAAATAAAATGTTTACATTTTTATATATTTATTTTTAATTATTTCAGTTAATGTTTATTTCAAGTAATGAAGATTTCTTTGGTTTTAGGTTTAGTTAACTATAATAACCCTTATACTTGTAAAACATATTGAATAATGTGTCAAATAATGTTCTTAGACTTTCCTTCCTGTGACAGAAGATACAGTAGTTTACTGTGAATTAAATAGAAATTAAATTAAATACAGCTTATTGTGTAAACATAGTAACAACAATGACCAGGAAAAAATAATAATTATAAACCATACCGAAATACACCGTGACTCTTATTCTGAAATGTCTGCAGTCTGCACTGTAGCAGGCTACTCAGGAGGGAGATAAAATAAGCTTTCTTACAACCGTCTAAAACATATTACCATATAAACATTGTGTAGTAAACATTGTCATTATTCATCAACATTAGCTTATAAGCAATCGCTTGGCATAAATGTGCGCTATTCATTAATTGTGAAGCAGAGGAAATTAGGAGACAACGAAAAAGTCTAAAATGGAGTCAACAGTCAGAAATCTACATACACACAGCAAAGTTTTTGCAATGACAACTGCTTTAAAGGTGTAAATTCCTTAACCCCTTTACATTTAAGGATCGTTGACGGCCCCAGATTATTGTTGTTCAACTTTCACTATACGTGAAAGGGCACCTATTATGCAAAATTCATTTTTACATGGTGTTTGAACATAAATGTGTGTTGGCAGTGTGTGTACACAACCACGGTTTAATGGTAAAAATCCACCCAGTGCTTTTTTTTTAAAAATCCCCATAAATCATAAGCACTGTCTCAGAACAAGCCGTTTACACTCAGGGTCTAGGCTAAGATGGCAGTGTCCGTCAACAGTCGTGGGAGGACTCTGTTGACGGACACTGCCGTTTTAACCTAGACCCGCCCTGAGTGACCATTACAACCAGTACAACATTATTTTGACAGCAGAGCAGGTGTAGACAATAATGTCTCCTAAGCGATCAAGGTGTTTTTGTTGTTAGATTTAAGAATGAACATAGCAGTCATCATTTACTCCCTACATCTAAGCCGCAGAAGACGCAGTGGATTATTTTTGTTTTTAAAGGGAATGCGCCCCCCAATCTATCCAAGTTAAATGCCTTTGTTTGCGTGAATCTTTTTACACCAGACCGCTTTGTGAACGAGGGTCATTACAAAGCAGGTTTTGCTAAGAAGTTGTTCCTGAAGGATGGATCGGTGAACCAGCTTCATCTCCAGAAGTACTAAATATAAGTATTATTTATAAATATTTGCAAATCGCCTTTCCTAATAATGTGCTAGTTAATAAGTTCCACGACAAACAGCTAAAGTTAACAGTCACAGAGAACAGTTACATCACCATTTCTATTTAGAACCTTTTCAATATATAACTGCACGTTTATAATGAACAATGCATTAAGATGATTGTCTTATTACAAACTGTGCAAGTTTTCTGTAAAGATAACATGGTAACACTTTACATCAAGGTTCCCTTTGTAAAAGGTTTATAAAAAGGTGTTTGTTAATGACTAAGAAATTTACAAATGTGTTATAAATCACTGATAAGCAGTTGTAACTGCATGAATAAGGGTGACTTTAATGCAATACCTGCCAAATATTGAGCCATTTTGAACTCACAGGTTATAAATGCTTAACCCCCTCAAGTCGGCGGTCATGCCGGCAATACCATCTTGCTTTTTTCTTATCAGTGTGAAAGATACTCAAAAGACTCCGTCAATTTTGGACATACAATTAAGAGCTATACACCATTCTAATCTGTAAAATGTCTTCTTTTGTGTACACTCAGAGTAAAAACATTATGTTGCGCTTTTCACAAAATAAAGAAAACTAACATGCTGTGCGAGCCGCTGTCTCTCTCTGAATTAAGTCTATTCTGATAGTCCTCAGAAAATGAACTGTAACTTAGTGAATACTAATAACACAAAAGTGAGAGGTATGTCTAAAGAAACATTGAAATGTCAGGTTTTAAATCATGTAAGTCAAATCGAAAACAAATATTCTCTGTTTATTTAATCCGTATGAAAAGAGAGACATGTCAGACATTGGGGAGTCAAATTATTATCCACTAATTCGGCCATGGCCACAAAGCGCGAGTGCAATACATGCAACAAAGAGTGAACGCCTGCGCCGCATCAGCTTGGAAAAACGCTTCAAGCTTAGTCAGTTTCATATACTTTTCTTTGTTTTCACATAGAGACTGTGTCTGTACCTCAAACTAGTAAATACAAAAAACTTCCAAAACCTTTTAAGGGTAAAAATTTAATTGATGTTCAAAAAATGAAAATCACAGATAAATCAGATAAACAAATGATAAAGCTTGGGTTACTGAATATTAGATTTATTTCTTCAAAAGCACTTACTGTAAATGAAATTATCACAGACAATAAACTAGACTTGCAAAACTTGCAAGTCTAGTTGCTTCGTTTGACAGAAACCTGGCTAAAACCAGACGATTACATTACTTTAAATGAATCTAGTCCTCAAGGTTATGATTATCGACACAATCCTCGACAGAAAGGCAAAGGGGGAGGTGTTGCTGTAATTTATAGTAATATATTCAGAACAATTCAAAAGAATTCCAAATATAATTCCTTTGAAGTGATGGTGCTTTATGTAACATTATGTAAGTTGACATTTGTGCTGGCTACTGTATACAGGCCACCAGGGCACCATACTGACTTTATCAAAGAATTTGCTGATTTTCTATCAAAGTTAGTACTGGCTGCGGATAAAGTCCTTGTTGTTGGTGATTTTAATATCCATGTAGATAATAATAAAGACGCATTTGGATTGGCATTTGCAGACATTTTAAACTCTATTGGAGTTAGAAAACACGTGTCAGGACCCACTCATTGTCGTAATCATACCCTAGATCTAATACTGTCGCATGGAATTGATATTGATGCTGTTGAAATTCTACAGCAGAGCGATGATATATCAGATCATTATTTATTCTCGTGTATAATACAATTAGCCAAGGCTACAAAACCACCACCCAGCCATAAATATTGTAGAACCATCATGTCTACCACTAAAGATTGCTTTATAAATAATCTCCCCGAGCAGTTTCATCGCCTTAGTATACCTGACAACTTAGAAGAACTCGATGCTGCAACAGAAACTATTGGCTCTCTCTTTTCCAGCACATTAGATGCAGTCGCTCCTTTACGTCTAAAGAAGATTAAGGAAACTAATCCAACGCCGTGGTATGATGAGCACACATGGGCTCTAAAACGAGCTGTTAGAAAAGCTGAACGTAGTTGGAAGAAAACAAAACTAGAAGTTTTTCGCCTTTCATGGAAAGAAAAAATGAGTACAGAACGGCTATAAGAAATGCTAGATCTACTTATTTTTCAAATCTCTTAATAGAAACCAAACATAATCCTAGGTATTTATTTGACACAGAGGCTAAATTAACTAGAAACAGAGATTCAACTGCTGACGTTTCCATAGAGCACAGCAGTAATGACTTTATGAACTTCTTTACTTGCAAGATTGACAATATTAGAGAGAAAATTAAAAACATGCAACCGTCTACAGTTTCGCTTCAGACAGTGCACTGTAGTGTCCCTGAGGTAAAACTAGAATCATTTGCCGCTATAGGAGAGGAAGAATTATCTAAACTTATCAAATCATCAAAATCAACGACATGTATGTTAGACCCAATGCCGACTAAACTACTGAAAGAAATGCTTCCAGAGGTCGTAGGTCCACTTCTTGATATAATTAATTCATCTTTAACACTAGGATACGTGCCAAAAACCTTTAAGCAGGCTATTATTAAACCTCTTATTAAAAAACCTCAACTAGATCCGAGAGATTTAGTAAATTACAGGCCAATCTCGAATCTACCTTTTCTGTCGAAGATACTAGAAAAGGCAGTTTCAACACAACTGTGCTCCTTTTTAGAAAGAAATGGAATCTGTGAGGATTTAGACCATACCATAGTACTGAGACTGCTCTCGTTAGAGTTACAAACGATCTACTCCTATCATCCGATCGTGGCTGTATTTCTCTATTAGTGTTATTAGATCTCAGTGCTGCTTTTGACACTATCGATCATAACATTCTTTTAAAAAGACTTGAAAACTATATTGGCATTAGTGGAATTGCTTTGGCATGGTTCAAATCGTACTTATCTGACCGTTATCAGTCTGTAGTAGTTAATGAAGAGATGTCGTATCGATCACAGGTTCAATATGGAGTACCACAAGGCTCAGTACTAGGACCGTTGCTTTTCACTCTGTACATGCTGCCCTTAGGAGAGATAATTAGGAAGCATGGTGTTAGTTTTCACTGCTACGCTGACGATACTCAGCTCTATATTTCCTCGCGCCCTGACGAAACCTACAAATTCACAAAACTAACAGAATGCATAGCTGACATTAAAAACTGGATGACAAGAAATTTCTTATTATTAAATTCAGAAAAAACTGATATCCTAATCTTTGGACCAAAAACTTTCTCACGAAAAAACCTTGAATACTCTCTAACACTTGACAGGTGCTCCATTAAACCTTCGTCCTCAGTTAGGAACTTGGGTGTGCTCTTTGATACCAATCTTTCATTTGAAAGTCATGTTTCTAGTATCTGTAAAACCGCCTTCTTCCATCTAAAAAATATATCTAAATTACGACATATGCTCTCAATGAAAAATGCGGAACAGTTGGTTCATGCATTCATGACCTCAAGACTAGATTATTGTAATGCTCTACTGGGTGGTTGTTCTGCTCGGCTTTTAAACAGACTACAGTTGGTTTAAAATGCGGCAGCTAGAGTTCTTACTAGAACCAGAAAGTATGACCATACTTACTTATAAAGCTCTAAATGGTTTAGCTCCCCAGTACCTAAGTGAGCTCTTAATGCATTATAGTCCTTCACGTTTATTGCGATCTCAGAATTCAGGCCAGTTGATAATACCCAGAATATCAAAATCAACTGAAGGCGGCAGATCCTTTCCCTATTTAGCACCTAAACTCTGGAACAATCTTCCTAGCATTGTTCGGGAAGCAGACACACTCTGTCAGTTTAAATCTAGACTAAAAACACATCTCTTTGCTCTTGCATACACATAACACTTTATCAATACATTAACATTTTTCAAATCCGTTAAAGGATTGTTACGCTGCAATAATTAGGTCGGCCGGAACCGAGAACATTTCCTATAACACTAGATATACCTGTACATCAGAATAAAAATGGCATCTACGCTAATATCTGTCTCTCTGCTTATCCTGAGGTTTGCCGGGTGCAGGATCCAGGCCGTATCCAGATCTGATGGAGAACCAGTGTCTGGACCTGACTACAACGTAGCCCAGGAGACAATGGGCCTACAGATCCAGTTCTGGCTGCATCTATAATTCAGATTTTTAATCCCCGTATTCGCTTATATATATTTATATATAATCTATTTTTAATTTCTATAATAAATATGTATAATTCAGATTTTGATCTCCATATCCATTTACATATATTATATATATCTTCCAAGGGTTTTTTTCCCTCTTAGGACTTTTTTTCCCCAGTGCTAGCACGCTGGGTTTTTCTCCTAGGGTTTTTTTTCCACCCCTGGGAGTCAGCCGACATTGGCTTAATGTAGCACCATCTTGTATATGTTACATATTACCACGCTTGTTTGTACAGCTTATTTTTAACCACTTCCTTTTTTTCTGTGCTTCTAATATGTAAAGGTGCTTTGAAACAATTACCAATTGTAAAAGCGCTATATAAATAAATTTGACTTGACTTGACTTTTGAGATGCGGTGAGGAATAATTTTAAAAGGATTTGCCTCAGAGGATGAGCATGACTGGTTTTACTTTCATTTTGCGGATCAACCAGATCAAGCCGATGATTATGAAAGCCAATTTTTTTATTCTTAAATTCTTTATTTTATTCGCGATATAGCGTCTGTGTATATTAAACCACAAAAATACTGTTTAAATATGAATCCTGCAAGTTTTGTGTCTCAGTGTGAATCAATGGGACAGATCGATGTGCAGTTTTGTTTACTACACACAACTTGCATTAGTAAATTGCCATATTGGCTATTCACAAACTATATTGCTATACTGAGATGAATGAAATCGACTGAAATACATAATAAATACTATAAGTAAATGAAACGTAAATAAGTAATATGAATGTTTAGATGCTTTGCATCACAGAAATACATTGTTTTTTTAAGTATAATAAAATAGAAAAACATTATTTTAAATTGTAATATTTCACAGTATTGCTGGGTTTTTTCTGTATTTTTGATCAAATAAATATAGGCTTGATGAGCATGAGACTTCTTTCAAAAACATTATTAATAAATAATGTGTCCAATCTTTTGACCAGTACTGTAATTTAAAATTTAGGCATATACAAAATGTGCAAAAATACATGCATGCATAAGATCACAAAAATCATGTTTTCTGTTAAGAGTGGACATTATATTAACGTTAACACAATAGCTGATATGATCCTGTTATCAGCATGCTCACAGAAGGTTTTTTCTTTTATCTCACAGCTTTGAGAATCATAGTGAACAAATATTGGCCCACACTGGACATTCTGAATAAATATAATGGTGTGATCACTGACTTGAAGCAGGAAAGGTTTTTTTTTTTTTTTCTACAGTGCAAAGAAACACCAAACACCTTGGAATGCCAGGTAAATGATGCTCACATATCTTTGAGCAGGATTTATTTCCAGGTAAATCTGTATACTCAAAATGTGCCCTCATTTATTCAAAATGTGTCTCGTTTATATTGTTAACTATATTCTGAATAAACTAAAAAAAAAAAAAAAAAACTTAGATTTTTTTTAGTTTCCTTTCATACAGCCTACCTGATTGAAAGGGCTCATTATGCGGTTCTTTGTCTTCTCAGGTGTGAATCACAGCATTATTCATGAAGATTCACCTCCCGCATACTGTCTTTCTTGACAAAAAGTTTCTTACAAAATTGAAATCAATATATTGTTTTATATGAATGAATAGGCAGGATAAATTTTACATAATTTTGAAGCAAAAATTCTAGTCTACAACCTCCAATTGTGAACACATATTTAGTATTTGTTTTGTGGCCATATTTCAGTGACAAAAAGTTTTTTTTTTTTTCAATAACCACACATAAATATTATTCCATCAAAAATACAAGCATTCATACATACATGTTGCTCACATATTATGGTAGCCTAGTTCGTGTTGAATACAGTGTAATGACACTTTTGCCATTAATATGTTCATAAGCAACTGAAAAAAAAAAAAAAAAAAAAATCACAAATGTCAGGGCATGTCAAAACTTCTCCAGGGCCCCAAAAATCCTCAGACTCCAGATGGTTAATAAATGTATTTATTCACAGACATAACTAAGTTTATGTGAACTGTGTATATTTGACAGTTTAAACAACAAAAAATGTGAAAGAAGTTACTCACGAGATTTGACATTTGACAGCCAGCCATCTGTGGGTGCGTGCGCTTCAGATAAGTGAAGCGCTCAGAAAATGATCCATTAGAAGTTTAAACTGATAAAGTTGTAAAATGCATGGAATTAATAAACTTTAATAATGAAATAAGAACTACTCTATCTGTGAAAGTAATCACAATATAGATAAGCAAAACCAAGCAGATGACTTGTTAGTATTTGACAGAGAATCCTGCTGCTACACGCAGCAGCTTATTTGCATTTAAAGTCACATGCACAAAAACGGCGTGTTCTTAATTGTAGTCCAAAATGGGTATTTACAACATGGATTTATAAATGATCTGTGAGGTATTTTAAGCTGAAACTTCACAGACACATTCTGTTGACACCTGAGACTTAAAGGGGCTATATGTAAGAGTTTCACTTTAATAAAGCATAAAAATCCCCCAATATGTTTGCAGATATTTAGGAAACATGCTAAGTTCACCTACTTGTTTCTCAGAAAAACAATGCTACAGCCAGATATTCTACATTGAAATGTGCGTTCCTTGTCGGAATGTCTGTCTTTGTTTTGGTCTGTGCAAAACCATGTGCTGCCAGTTTATCCAATAATGTTTCAACATCACACGTTGCCAGTTGGCGGAAAACACTGCGTATTGTAGCCATGAAAACCAGCAAACAAACTGGGTCAGATTCTACCTGACCTAAAAAGCCTCTGCATCCATCTAAAAATCTCTATGAACTACAGCATATTAAAACACAGATAAATCAACTCATCAGCTTACAGTGCCGTGTCTTTGAAGGAGGGGGCGGGCCAAACAATATTTTGGATTTGGATTGCAGTACCTATTTCGACCACTTGGTGTCATTCCTACATAAAGCCCCTTGAAATTACATCTCGTAAAAATGGGCATAATAGGTGCCCTTTAAATTGCTATCAGAAGTTATTACAAACACTCATTGGTGGTTTAAAGTGAGTTTGAGTAAAATCGTAATATTAAAACTGTAGCTTGATGCTAATTGTAGCTCTAATGCACTCTAATGTCCTGGCAAGTATACACGTAAGCACGTTGGTTGTCTTCAGTGAATATAAACAGCGTGTGTACAGTATATTCCTTTATGTCTTTAAAAAGACAGCAGCCTTTAAACCTGCTACTATTGCCTGTCAAAATCAAACAACAAAAGTAAATCTTTATTAAGGATTAATCTATACAGTTATACATTAATTTATACAGTTAAGGATATGCAGAGTTATTTTATATTGGATTATTAATATTATTATTAATAATATTAATAATCCACAAATGATTAAAAAAATGCATAGTTTTAGAGATATGATCCTCAGATTTGAAAGAAGCATGACCACTCTTGTGGCTTCACTTAAATTGTGGTTATAAGTTGTTATACCACATTTATATAAGCCTAATTTTTTTGTACATTTAAAAATTATATTCTTAGTATTTTTATTTTTGTTTTTATGTTTGAGCTTATATATCTCCAGTCTGAGTAATTCTGAGTATTGAACAGTAAACTCTCAAGTGTTTGCTTTCTAAATATATTTTGGTTATGTGTCTACCCAGAATGACTTATGAGCAGCAACCTTTTTATTTTGGGTATGTCATTTATGCCCTACTTGCCAAAATGAGGGGTGTGCAGTAAGGAGTTAAAGGCACAATATGTAAGATTTTTGATTAAAATATCCAAAACCACTAGAACAATGTTATATATTGTTGACTTGTGTACTTACATTATCCAGATCCAAATCCAGAAAAATCAGCTATTTTAAAAGTGTAACAGCCCGTGTCATTACGTCACCTGCCATTGACATCATATCCATTATTTGTGATGTTTTACTTCCGTAAAAACCAGAAAACCAATCATTGTTATATAGCTCAACACGGTTAAGTCTTATTGTTTGAATCTCTTGTTTTCTTGATGTTATGGGGAGTATTTATACCATGCCTCAGAGACAATGTTATTTTGTCAAGTGGCTAACATAGCATAATCAAAAAGAGCTATATTTGTAGTAGGCCTAAAAGTAATACAGTATTTTCTCTAATACAATCTTTCTTCACTATACAATATGTTTTAAAATGACATTTGACATAAATGGCATAAATGACATTTAGCAACACAAGTCATCCAGCTTTTATTAACCCTCTGGGGTCTGAGGATTTTTGGGGCCCTGGAGAAGTTTTGACATGCCTTGACATTTGTGCTTTTTTCAGTTGTTCATAAACATATTAATGTAAAAGTGTCATTACACTGTATTCAGCACAAACTAGGCTACAATAATATGTGAGAAACATGTATGTACATGTTTGTATTTTTGAAGGAATAACGTTTATGTGTGGTTATTAGGGGTGTGACGAGACGGGTATCTCACGAGACGAGACGAGACTCGAGATTGAGTTCACGAGACGAGACAAGACAATATTTTTACACAGTATTTTTTAGAAATCCTCAATGGCGAAATACATGACTAGAAAAAATATTCTGCAGGTGTATTTGAAATATTTTAACTAATCATCTTATAATGAATGTCATTCAGTTCTACTTTCTGAGTATGAATTATCATATGCAGTAAAACAATACTCAAGTACTGTAAAAGGTTTTGCCACTAACTCAACTGACTGACTTCTCTTCTGTCTCTTCCGACCTTACTGTACATGATTTACGAACTTCTACATCTTTTGACCTCCAACTGAACTCCTTTCCACAAACTGATCATAGAAATAAAAACAGTATAAATAAAAATGGTAACACTCTACAATAGCTCTCATAAGGTCTCATTTATTAACATTAACATATTAACCAACATCAACTAACAATGAGCAATATATTTGCTACAGTATTTATTAATCTTTATGTTAGTTAATAAAAATAGTCATTCATTGTTAGTTCATGAAAGTTCACAGTGCATTAACTAATGTTAACAAATGAAACCTTACTGTTTGTGCTTAATAAGATTAAGAGAAAATTGTTATTCGTTTTTATGGTAACACTTTACTGTAAGTGCAACCATAATCGTATTCTCTCAATATTCAAAGTGCAAATAAGACCAACTTTTTCTCTGATACAGAGCCAAGAGATGGTTACAACTACACTGCCCAGCTTAAAATAGCTTTCATATTGAGAGATATTTGCATTCATCAGGGAGCCGCTTTCAAAATGCGGAGTATTGAAATCACGTTTGTATGCTCGCGCGCGTTTACTTTCACTTTCAGCGATCACGCATACTCTTTAAATATGGAGCGGCGGCGACCGTTATCCAACTTAATTAAATGTTTTTTATTTAAACACAAAGCAAAAGGACAGTGGAGGCGTAATGTAAACATAGCGGTGGCATATTCTTTCCTAATCATCCCAACACTCTGTCATGACAACTAGGGGTCGACCGATTATCGGCGTGGCCGATTATCGGCGCCGATATTAAGCATTTTTATTGTTATCGGCATCGGCCATTTTCAAAACCGATTTGCAGATAAAACCATTTTATTTTGAAATGCGCGATCTGGCACTGATCCAGCCACCTCAGTCAGAGCGCACCGCTCTGTGGCCTAGACTAAGCCCCGCCCATCGTCCGTCTGATTTGTTGGGAGTCACGAACCTGGCCAATCAATACGGCTGGCGCGGCTGGAAAATGTTCCGCTCTCACACCGAAAGCACAGGAGCTGCTTCAGTGATCATCATCACACATCAATAAGTTAACTCTCGAAGGTAAGAATGCAGTAAACGTTCCTGAAGTTGCAATAAATCACTACACTGAAGTTGCAAAACACCTAAATATAATCGATTTATGATGACAAGCCCCGTTCAGTTATTATACTGTGAATTCCCGGTCAATGTCCGTCATTGCAGTGATATGCTTTAACGGATCATCACATCAGTGCTGAGATAGTGAAACTAAAACCTACTTCTCTCACCATTCGGCCAACTTAACGTTATATTGTGAATAGATTATCAACACGAATGAATTCAATCACGCCTGCTGCGTTTTTTTTTGTTTTTTTTTGTGTTGTTCACATAGCTTCACTCAACAGCGTCCGTTCCGTTAGGGCTCTTATTCAAAAAAATTGTGCATATTTGGAGAAATATTGCTTTATAACATGATTGCAAAATAATTTATCATACAGAATTCAGAATTACCATTATGCAATTTTGAAGAGCTGAAAGGGCATCAAGCGCGAGCTCCGCGGCCGCGCTCTCTCATTTGACTAATAACCCTATGCTAATAACGTAAATTGTCAATAATCTCACATTGCACGTTTCTGGATGACGCTGTCCTGTATACTACTAATTGTTACCCATTTTAATTTACTTTATAAAACTTCAGAGAGATTACATTTATTTTCTATTATTTGTTAATTTGTTGCTGTTTAAATTTGCTTTAAGTTTTACTTTGTTTATAGAATGCTGCTGATGGATGCTCCCAGCACTTTTTATGTTTGTTGTTATTATTAATATTAATGTTGTTATTATGAACAGTTCTCAGAATTAAAGATGTGTTAAAATAATTTAAAGAGAGTCTTTGTCAGAGGCCTTTTTATTCTTAATTTTGACATTAATTTTCATTTTTACACTAGACACATATCGGTTCAAAATATCGGTTATCGGTCTCCTTGATCTGTAATAATCGGTATCGACATCGGCCCTGAAAAATGCATATCGGTCTATCCCTAATGACAACATCGCAAGACTACTTTTCGCCTCGACGAGAAATCTCGTCACACTTTAATCTCGCGAGATCTCATCACACCCCTAGTGGTTATTGAAAAAACAAAAAACTTAAGTCACTGAAATAAGGCACAAAATAAATACAAAATATGTGTCCACAAGACTTCTGGGTATTGGAGGTTGTAGACTAGAGTTTTTGCTTCAAAGTGATGTAAAAATTATCCTGCCTACTCTTTCATATAAAAAAATATATTGATTTAAATTTTGTAAGACACTTTTTGTAAAGAAACACAGTATGCATGGAGGCATGAATCTTCATGAATGCTGCTGTGATTCACACCTGAGAAGACAAAGACCGACATAATGACCTGCATAATGACTAGGCATGTGACGGTATCAATTTTAATTGCTGAAGCTTTTATCACGGTATACGGTTTTATCACGATATTTAAAGTTGCAAAAAAAAGTGTTGTCATAGTATAACAGGTTTAAGAGCTCTTTTTGTAATAACAAAAATAACTCTGAATGTTTAAATACAATAATACACAAAAAATATAAAGTCAAATTTTCAAACAGATTAAAGTGCAAAGAATTAGGCTATAAAGAACAACATATAACACTTTACAATAAGGTCTCATTATTTAATGCATTAAGATTGAGCATCAGCTACATTTGTTACAATAAGTATTATTTTTTGTTAATGTGAGTTAAGAAACAACTGATCATTGTTAGATTTATCTCAGGTCCATTAAATAAGTTATTTAATTTAGCATTAACTAAGAATAATTATTGCTAATTATTGCTAAGAATTTTTCATTGTCAGTTTGGTAATAATGAATTAACATGTTAACTAATGAAGCTGTAATTGTTACTGAACAATAACAAATAATTATTAGGGCATGTTGTAGTCCAGATTAAAATATATGTTTAAGGCATTTTTAAAACTTCACTAGTGCAGTTGCTTTGTTTATGGGGTTTCCGGGGTAACCGTTGCACTCTGCTGTTCCATCAGCGCCCTTTGCCGTCAGAGAGTGAACGTGCACTTTCATTCAGTGCATCTCCTTCACTCGTTCCGCCATGTCCTTCTCATGCACGCTTGTTTACATCTGAGCGCGTGTTCTTTTGACGCAGAATACAGCGGTGTTGTGCAATGCATTTTGTGCAATGAATGTGTTCTTAAATGCATTATAAAAATTTTAATAATTGGTAATAAGTTATTATTTACGGTATTTTGAAATGCCCACGATAACAATATTGTGCATATTCATTATTGCGATATATCGCATTACCGAATATCGGCACAAGTCTAATAATGACCAGCATAATGAGCCCTTTCAGTCAGGTAGGCTATGTGAAAAAACTCTCTGTGATCATACTGATAACAGGAATACAATAATATAAAGTCCACTCTTGACAAAAAAAAAAAACATGATTTTTGTATTCACCTGCATGCACATATTATTGAACATCATGTGAAGAAAATTTTGTATAGGCCTATGTTAAACTACAGTACCAGTCAAAAGTTTGGACACATTACTATTATAATATTTTTACAAGAAGTCTCAAGTCTCAAACCAAATAATGGTTTTCTATTTTAATATACTTTACGATACAATGTATTTCTGTGGTGCAAAGTAGGGCTGCGTGATATCGCATGAGATTGTCATGCGCATTTCATCAGTAAAGCCGGTTCACTGATTACCGCCAAATCGCCATCACCTGCCGTAGTTCACTGACAAGCCACGCAATATCACACTCATTATCAAAGGCAATTCGTCTACGATATGAACGCGATATTGCGTGAATTGTCAGTGATCTACAGCTCTGTCTATTAAATGCCGCTCCATTTGAAAGCAGGTGATGGCGATTTAGCGGCAATCAGGGAACCGGCTTTACTGACGAAATGCGCATGACAATCGCATGCGATATATCGCCCAGCCCTAGTGCAAAGCATTTATGTTACCTCCATGGCATTTCATATAGGCTATTATATTTGTTATATCAGTTCAGTTCAGTTCACTTTATTAGCCATTTGCAGTGTAAAACCACATTGGAAAAGATGTGCAAGAAGCTCAGAGTACAATGTCAAACACATAAAAGACATAACATAAAACAAACAAGCAGATGCCACATAGGCTAAATGTTATAGCCTAAATGTTAATGTGCAGTTGACAAACTATACATCATTAAAAAGATCTAAGACTCAAGCTTCACATTTAGACCCCTGTTTTACTCTTATAGTGACCATAATTTGTTAATAGCCTGTGCGTCAAAACAACCTTTGACAAAACAACATCCATCAGGGCTTTTAGCTTAAAAGCATGCACATTTGGAGAAATATTGATGGACTCTCATATGTTTATGTCAATTTTCTATACAGAGGAGTAATATTTATTCAATATTTATTGTCATCACTATGTGCAATGGATACTGTGTTTTCAATTCATACTTATATAAATACATGCACATGTATAAATTTAAGAAATATATACATGTATAAATAAATATACATATTTATATATATTTTATTACATATATAGATATTTTATATATAAATATAATGTTTTTCTTAAAAAAAGTTCCAGTTAAGGGAAGAAGGAGGCAGACATTAAACATAACTTTAATCATAAATTAAATATACGAAAGGAGTGCCAGTGTCCGACTGTAGTATACAAGCATAATAAAAACAGTAGTCACGTGGATTATTTTAATGTCTTTAGTACCTTTCTGGACCTTGAAAGTGGTGGTTAAATTGCTGTCTATGGAGGAGTCAGATATCGCTTGGATTTCATCAAAAATAATTTGTGTTGCGAAGATGAACGAAGGTCTTATGGATGTGGAATACTCTTGGACTCTTATGGATACTCTTAACAAGAAAACAAAACTCAACAGTGTGTGTGTGTGTGTAATTTTTATTTATTTATTATTTTTTTTTTTTCCAGAACAAGGGAACTTTTATTGTCAAGGATTCATGGCTCATCTGCCAAATGTTGTTTGGAAAGAGACTCACAAACAACATTAATCTGCTCTTAAGACTTTCCAACGTGCTTGAATGTGGGCTGTCCCCACAGTAAATGAGATTTGTTGGGCTCGTCCGCTTACATCACTTGTCTCATCAGTGCACAAGCATCAGCTTTAGTGACTATTTTAGGGCCCGTTTTCACTGAACTCAGCATTCAGTTCTCATCTTCTGCTTAATTAGCCAAAGCCTGATGTTTGAAGGGCTATGCACATTTTTTTAAATATGGAAAACATTCCATTAAAATAAAAGCACAAAGATAAAATATGCCCTAATTAACAGATTATTTAACCTAGACCTTGATCATGTCAAGTCGCCTTCAAAGCAGACGTGATCAAAAAAAAAAAAAAAATTAAATAGACTGCCACTATCACATCCCCAGCTATTTGCTTGATGCATTTAATGCTGTGCACTGAAAAAAAAAAAAAAAGAAGAATCTGTCTTGTAATTTTCATTAAAAAAAAAATAGGGTGATAATTAAAAATAGTGTGTATGTTTTATTAATAAAATTGGGGTTCAGTGTTGTATAGAAAATAATGAGACTAATAAAATCAAGAGATATTTTTTCCTATTGTTTTAAGGAAACTTAAGTAGTTTTGAGACTTGAATTGAAGGACCGATTAAGCTAATAAAATTAAGGAAAGTTTGTGGTTAAAAAGTATATACATTTTTATTTTTATTTTTTTTAAATGACTAATCGTTTTGCTAGATAAGACCCTTGTTCCTCGTCTGGGATCGTGTAGAACCCTTTAAAGCTGCATTGAAACTGCAAGTCCACTATATGGAGAAGAATCCTGGAAAGTTTACCTCAAAAACCTTAATGTCTTTTTGACTGAAGAAAGAAAGACATGAACATCTTGAATGACATGGGGGTGAGTAAATTATCAGGAATTTTTCATTCAGAAGTGAACTAATACTTTAATGTTCAGTTATGTTTGACATTTGAATGTTGGAGTTTTGATCATTACCATTGTACAGAAGAGCAGAGCATGAGTTAGGCTGTGAATAACTGCATAATATAAGGCATGCTGCTTTGTTCAATGAGCCATAACTTTGCTATTTCCAGTGCAGTAACAAGTTTGTTCTTACTTGTGCTGGCAGTTTGACACGTAATCCGAATCATGATCATGATTTGTGCTCCGAAGCTTCCTGGACCAGTGTTGTGAAGTCGGCCATAGCTAAATAAGTCTTTATTATTTATTTTTTTTGGGGCATCAAAAATATTCTCGTCACTTTATAATATTAATATTGAACCACTGTACTCACATAAACTGATTTAAATATGTTTTTAGTACCTTTATAGATCTCGAGAGAGGAAATGTCATTGCTTCCTATGTAGGCCTCACGGAGCCATCGGATTTCAACTAAAATATCTTAATTTGTGTTCCGAAGATTAACGAAGGTCTTACGGGTGTGGAACGGCATGAGGGTAAGTAATAAATGACAGAATTTTCATTTTGGGGTGAAGTAACCCTTTAAGACATAAATTATTTTAGTTGCAAGTTTAGTTTACTTGCAAATACATGCCACTTTGGCACAGGTATGTGTTTTTAATCTTTCAAGCCCAAATAAGCGGCAAAAAGCAATCAGTTCAGTTCTCATGCGCTTTATGAGCAGCACCTTCAAGTCGCACGTTTCTCAGACAGCGCTGAGAAAAAGTTTCTCAGAGAGCGTGCACATTTACTAAAATGTTTTTAAACCGCAGTGCTTAAAAACGCATGCAAACGCATATGTTTTCGTGGCCGCGCAGCACAGCAACATCAACATCAACATTTATTTATACAGCCCTTTACAACACTCAAGGTGAACCAAAGTGCTTTCCAATAAAAACAAAACAATGTAAACAAAAATTAATAAGCAACAAGAAAATGAATAAAAAATACACAAAATACACAAAATGCCAGCACAACTGCTAGATATTAAAAGCCAGTCTAAATAAATAAGTTTTAAGCTTAGCTTTAAAAAGGCCCAGGTCAGTGATAGTGCGCATATCGGCGGGAAGCTTATTCCAGAGTCTGGGCCCAGCAACAGAAAAAGCCTGGTCACCCCAGTGTTTGCACCGTGACCTTGGGACTTCCAGTAAAAGTTGGTTTTGTTGACCTAAGAGCCCTGGTTGGCTGATACAGAGCCAGCATCTCAGTTACATAAAGAGGGGCAAGGCCATTGAGAGCTTTAAAAACAAACAAAAGTATCTTAAAATCAACTCTAAAAGTAACTGGAAGCCAGTGGAGCGAATAGAGAATCGGAGTTATGTGCTCACGTTTGCGTGTATTGGTTAAAAGACGGGCTGCAGCATTCTGCACCAGCTGAAGGCGCCTGAGGGATGACTGTGAGACACCAACATAAAGTGCATTACAATAATCTAATCTTGAGCTGATAAAAGCGTGAATAGCTTTCTCAAGATCAGAGCGATTCAGAAATGGTTTGACCTTGGTCAAGAGACGTAATTGAAAGAAACTAGCTTTAACCACACTGTCAATTTGTTTATCAAATTTCAGGCTACTATCAAAAGTCACACCGAGATTTCTGATTGATGGTCTAAGCTTTGAAGTCAGCGCATTAAAGTCGGAAGTTACAGACTCTCCGAATAAAATATACTCAGTCTTTTCTTCATTTAAATGAAGGAAATTTTGCTCTAACCATAGTTTAATGTCATTAATGCAATCAATTAGTGACTCAACTGCGTCAGTGTTTTTTGGGCTCAAAGGCAAGTAAATTTGCAGATCATCTGCATAGCAGTGATAAGCTATATTGTGCCTGGCTATGATGGACCCGAGAGGCAGCATGTAAAGTGAAAATAAAACAGGCCCGAGAATAGAGCCTTGTGGCACCCCACAAGAGAGAGAGGAGGTGGAAGAGGACGAGTCCCCAATCGCTACAGAAAAAGTTCTATTGGTCAAATATGACGAGAACCACTGAAGTGCAGTACCCCGAATGCCAACATGGTGATTAAGGCGAGACAGAAGGACTTCATGGTCCACTGTATCAAAAGCCGCCGTGAGATCAAGTAATACTAAAATAACAGGGCTCTTAGCATCAACAAACCGAGCAATATCGTTATGCATGTAAAGGCCTAACCACAGCATGTTTAAAAGCAGCAGGAACATATTCTAAGCTAAGACATTTATTAATGAAAACCAACAGAAAAGGCCCTACAGTGGTAAAGACCTCTTTTAGCAATTTGGTTGGAACAAAGTCCAAAGGGCAATTTGTAATTTTCATTTGTTGCACTACTTCCTTAAGAAATGATAGTGTGACTGCTTCAAATTGTTCAAACACTTCAGAATGTGCTGCAGCAACAGCTAAATCAGTTCCAGAGCTCTTAATCGTGAGTTGTCTGACAGACTCCACTTTATTAATAAAAAAGTGAAGGAAATTCTCACAACAGGAGACTGAGGCATCTGTTGGAGAACAGGTAGGTGGGTTCACAACAGAATTAATTGTGTTAAACAACACCCTGGGACAATGGCCGCTATTGGTAATAATATTTGACAAATATTTAGACTTTGCCTCCTTCACAGCCCTTTGATAATCAGAAAGACAGCTCCTTAATATTTCCAATGACACATGTAATTTGTCCTTCTTCCATCTGCGCTCTGCCTTTCTACAGAGCTGCCTAAGGTCTCTGGTGGCATCGTTCATCCAGGGATCTACTCTTAACTTAGGAGATCTATGCTTGTAAGGGGCAATAGAGTCCAGGATTTCAGAACAAGTGGAATAAAAGGATAAAAGAAGGTCATCAGGGCATGCAGGAGAGACAGCTTCACTAAGGGCATAAAGTTTAGAGTCCATAAAAGCAGCAGTAAACACTTCAGCTGTTGAGGAGGTGAAAATGCGACGGTAACATGGTGAAACAATAGACCTGTTGGCTGTTGATGGCAGAATTGGAAATTCAAAAATAATAGGGAAGTGATCTGAGATGGCAGTCTCAGATATTTCAGTAAGGGAAATAGAGAGTCCATGAGAAATAATAAGGTCCAAAGTGTGACCAATAAGATGTGTGGGTCGATCCATTAGTTGGAATAAATCAAAAGATGACAAAAGTCGTTTAAAATCAGTGGCCAGCTGATCAAACGGACAGCAAACATGGATGTTAAAATCACCACAAATCAAAAGCTGATCATATTTAGGGACAACATCAGCTAAAAACTCAGAAAACTGTTGGATAAAATTCTTGTTGTATTTAGGAGGACGATAAACAACAGCACACAACACAGGGCGTGTAAACTCAATTAAAAATAACTGCAGTTCAAAACAAGAATAATTATTTATAGATAAAAGTCGGCACTTAAAATTGTCTTTAAAGACAGTAGCTACGCCTCCTCCGCGCCCAGATGCACGCGGGGAGCTGAAAAAACAGCACCGAGGTGGGAGGAGCTCCGTGAAGACGTTGTTGTCACCTGGTTTAGCCCAGGTTTCCGTCAACAGAAGAAAATCCAATGAGTGAGAAATAAAAAAGTCCTTTAAAATAAAAGTTTTGTTTGTAAGCGATCTGGCGTTGATCAAAGCAACGCGCAATGTGTTGAGACCAGACTGCTGGGAGATGCGTGCAATCGGGCGATGGTTGTCCTTTATGGGATGCCTTTTGTAAATCCTCACGGGTCGTCGGCAAGCAGGTGTGTACTCAGCATCGGGGACAACGGGTCGAAGCCACCGATAACAGTATTCCGAGGAACACTTAACGACATAGCCGTCATACTCTTGAGAGAGCTCCTTGAGGCAACGAGGATCAGATGCCGAAGACAGGGTCAGGTAGGCTCTTCTTAATCTGACAAGTCTACCGCCTCTTCTGCCGCGCCTTCTGCTGCGTTTTCGGTAGTGATTAAAGGCAGGTAGCAGGCAGGGCACACGCCACAGGTACGAAGGTACAGATGACAGGAATGGCGGTGGCATCTTAGACTGTCCACTAAAGCCACAGATTGAAGGTATAACCACATAATTCCTTATATTCAGAAGAGTCTGGCGGTCATATACTAACAGTGGTGACACATTCTGTGCAAAGTGTAACAAAATTAACAATAACGATAAAACACAAGGCAGAGGTAGACGGCCAGCCAAACACAGTGGCGCCATCAGGTATGCTTTGGACATCACGTGAGCAAAACCACAATAGAGACAATAGTCCAAAATCTCACCCGCAAAGTATTCACAGTGCTTCACTTTTTCCACATTTTATGTTACAGCCTAATTCGAAGAGGGATTAAATTCATTATTTTCCTCAAAATTCTACAAACAATACCCCATTATATATATATATATATTCTATATATATATATATATATATATATATATATATATATATATATATATTCTATATATATATATATATCTATCTATATATATATATATATATATATATATATATATATATATATATATATATATATACACACATTATATATAAATTTGCAACAATTTCAAACAAACTTCTTTAACATTGTTATTATGAATTTTAGAATTTTATATATATATAGTAGTCAACATTTGAAGTGGGTCAAAAAAGTTAATCAAATTTGTCCTAAGAATTAAGTTGTCCTAAGAAGAATGTTTTAGGACAACTTTGATTAAAGGTTTTGATCCACTTAAAATGTTGACGACTACTATATATATATATATATATATATATATATATATATATATATATATATATATATATACACATACTAAGTATGCAGTACATAAGTATGCAGTACATAAGTACATAAGTATGCAGTCTTTGCTGAGTATGATGAGTATGATGCTACAAGCTTTTTGAGTATGATGCTACAAGCTTGGCACACCTATTTTTGGACAGTTTCTCCGATTCTTTTTTGTAGGACCTCTCAAGCTCCATCAGGTTGGATGCGCCAGTGCACAGCTATTTTCAGATCTCTCCAGAGATGTTCAATTGGGTTCAGGTCTGCTCTGGCTGGGCCACTTAAGGACATTCACAGTAGCCACTCCTTTGTTATCGTGGCTGTGTGCTTAGGGTTGTTGTCCTTTTGGAAGATGAACCTTCGCACCAGTCTGAGGTCCAGAGCACTCTGGAGCAGGTTTTCACAGGATGTCTCTGTACATTGCTGCCACATCATGCTTCACTGTAGGGATGGTATTGGCCAGGTGATGAGCAGTGCCTGGTTTCCTCCAGACATGACGCTTGCTATTCAGGCCAAAGGTCAATCTCTGTTTCATCAGTCCAGAGAATTTTGTTTCTCATGGTCTGAAAGACCTCCAGGTTGGCTGTCATGTGCCTTTTACTGAGGAATGGCCACTCTACTATACAGGCCTGATTAGTGGAATGCTGCAGAGATGGTTGTTCTTCTGGAAGGTTCTCCTGTCTCCACAGAGAAATGCTGCAGCTCTGTCAGAGTGACCCTTAGGTTCTTGGTCACCTCCCTGACTAAGGCCCTTCTCCCCCGATCACTAATTTTGGCCAGGCAGCCCACTCAAGGAAGAGTCCTGGTGACTCTTCTTCCATTTACGGATGATGGAGGCCACTGTGCTTATTGGGACCTTCAATGCTGCAGAAATTTTTCTATACCCTTCCCCCAATCTGTGCCTCGATACAATCCTGTCTCAGAGGTCAACAGACAATTCCTTGGAACAGTTTGTGCTCTGACATGCACTGTTAACAGTGGGACCTTATATAGACAGTCGTGTGCCTTTCCAAATCATGTCCAATAAACTGAATTTACAGTTCCCATTCAGTCGGTCACGTTCGACTGTCTCAGAGGTCAACAGACAATTCCTTGGAACAGTTTGTGCTCTGACATGCACTGTTAACAGTGGGACCTTATATAGACAGTCGTGTGCCTTTCCAAATCATGTCCAATAAACTGAATTTACAGTTCCCATTCAGTCGGTCACGTTCGACGTTCACGAATCTTGAGAGAGCTCCTTGAGGCAACGAGGATCAGATGCCGAAGACAGGGTCAGGTAGGCTCTTCTTAATCTGACAAGTCTACCGCCTCTTCTGCCGCGCCTTCTGCTGCGTTTTCGGTAGTGATTAAAGGCAGGTAGCAGGCAGGGCACACGCCACAGGTACGAAGGTACAGATGACAGGAATGGCGGTGGCATCTTAGACTGTCCACTAAAGCCACAGATTGAAGGTATAACCACATAATTCCTTATATTCAGAAGAGTCTGGCGGTCATATACTAACAGTGGTGACACATTCTGTGCAAAGTGTAACAAAATTAACAATAACGATAAAACACAAGGCAGAGGTAGACGGCCAGCCAAACACAGTGGCGCCATCAGGTATGCTTTGGACATCACGTGAGCAAAACCACAATAGAGACAATAGTCCAAAATCTCACCCGCAAAGTATTCACAGTGCTTCACTTTTTCCACATTTTATGTTACAGCCTAATGATGCCGACGTTCACGACGTTCACGAACGTTCACGAATCTCGCTAGAGAGGCCAATCTACTTCGAGTGTAACTAAACGAGCCAATGCACATTGGCATGCAATCATATGCATCAGCTGCTTACCTCGCAGCACGGGTATATAATGAGCAGCAGGTGCGTTGCATCTTCAGCTTTTCGCTTCGGAGCCAAACCTTCCATGAAGACAGCTACTGAAAGCGAGTGTGGTGAACGAGTCTCTCTTCAAGACGTCTCTTTGTTGCGAGGTGCAGGCGGACAGCACAGCAGCGGGGCCGATTCTCCTTTTGTTTTTGTTTTTGCCTTTTGTTTGATTGAGCAAAGCTGTAATCAGCGTGAAGGCCGTTCTCACGGCTGGTGAAACGGTGCGCCTAGAGCGCTAAAAAGCTGTTGTTACAGCTGGTAAGAGGAGCGCCTTCAAGGAGAGTGCACACGACAGGCTGCACATTCCCTGTCTGTGCTGCAGCGGCTATTCCCCTGCTTGCTTCAGCACCTAAAAGAGTCAGTCCTTGAAAGAGCTAACACGAGTAGTTCGCATCTTTTTAAAGATGTCGTTCTACTTGTGTGTTTCTGGATGCGGTCGTTACCTGGCGCCTCGGGATGGTCACCAGCGCTGTATCGCGTGCTTGGGCTTAAGGCACGCTGAGGCAGCATTTGTGGATGAGTCATGTACCCATTGTGGGAAGATGACCATCGCGGAGTTGCGGTCGAGACTCCACTTTCTGCAAAGGGGTGGAGTCCCGGTCCCGACGCCTCGCTCCAATCCTCCTCAGAGGGTTGCTGCGAGCGGCGGGGCTGGTGACTTGAGGATAACGGTGAGCGCGCTTCCTTCGGGGAACCAACCCCCTAGGAACCCTCCCCCCTCGTGCGCTCCGCAGCCAGTAGAGCTGCCCGCGGAACGTGGTGGACCACCCCAGAGGTGTGTACCATCCGTTTCCTTCGGAGCTCCCCCAGACGACCGGATGACGATCGCTGCATCGGAGGGTGAGCCTGATACTTCTGGGGAGGATGAGTCGTGGACGGCACCTTTTACTGCCCGAAACCGTGTCGGTGGGTCCTCCTCCCTCACCACCCTTGATGGCAGGGCAGCGAAGGGTTACACGCGCATACCCCCTGTGAAACGGGCCGTTGCTATGCAACTGTGCCCTAACTCCACCTGGCGGGGGGAGCCGTCTCTCCCTTCCCGGGCCTGTAAGTACTCGTCGGATCTTACCGGCAAGGCTTATCAGGCCTGTGGGGAAGCTGCCTCTGCCTTACACGCTATGGCGTTGTTGCAGGTCCATCAGGCCAAGGCACTGAGGGACCTGCACGAGGGTGGTCATGATCCACAAGTTCTCCAGGAACTTCGTGCCGCGACCAACCCCCTAGGAACCCTCCCCCCTCGTGCGCTCCGCAGCCAGTAGAGCTGCCCGCGGAACGTGGTGGACCACCCCAGAGGTGTGTACCATCCGTTTCCTTCGGAGCTCCCCCAGACGACCGGATGACGATCGCTGCATCGGAGGGTGAGCCTGATACTTCTGGGGAGGATGAGTCGGCGCAGTTGCCTCCTTCGGGGGTGACAACTGTGCCCGACACGGACCCGGAAATGATGGCTATGCTTTCCCGGGCCGCCAACAGGGTCGGGCTCGTGTGGAATCCTCCACCGTGTCCCGAACCCTCGAGGTTGGATGACTGGTATCTCGGGGTGGCCAGGGCTGGTTCTCAGCCCCCTACCCCAGTGCCCTTCTTCCCGGAGGTGCATGAAGAGCTCACGGGCACGTGGACGGCACCTTTTACTGCCCGAAACCGTGTCGGTGGGTCCTCCTCCCTCACCACCCTTGATGGCAGGGCAGCGAAGGGTTACACGCGCATACCCCCTGTGAAACGGGCCGTTGCTATGCAACTGTGCCCTAACTCCACCTGGCGGGGGGAGCCGTCTCTCCCTTCCCGGGCCTGTAAGTACTCGTCGGATCTTACCGGCAAGGCTTATCAGGCCTGTGGGGAAGCTGCCTCTGCCTTACACGCTATGGCGTTGTTGCAGGTCCATCAGGCCAAGGCACTGAGGGACCTGCACGAGGGTGGTCATGATCCACAAGTTCTCCAGGAACTTCGTGCCGCGACGGACCTCGCGCTTCGAGCGACGAAGGTTACGGCGCGGTCAGTGGGTCGTGCGATGTCCACTATGGTGGTCCAGGAACGCCATCTCTGGCTGTGTCTTGCGGACATGAGGGATACCGACAAGGTCAGGTTTCTTAATTCCCCCGTGTCCCAGACCGGCCTTTTCGGCGATGCGGTCGAGAACTTTGCCCAACAGTTCTCGGCTGTACAAAGGCAGTCTGAGGCCATCAGTCACATCCTGCCGAGGCGGTCAGCTGCTGCACCTCCACCGCCGGCGGCACCTCCGACTACCCGTCGCCGAGGGCGCCCCCCTGCAGCCGCCCCCGCTCCCGCGCCCCAGCAGCAGCAGCCTCCATCCAAGCGGCGCCGTGGAGCCGGTCGCGGGCGGGGTGCCCAGCCCGTCCAGCCACCCCCCAAGAAGAAGGTTGGCAAGGCCAAGTCCAAGCGGCCCTAGGACGGGTGACCCGGAGATGGAAGGGACTGCTCTTCAGGAGGTGGTGACTGCACCGCTCCTTCCCCCGGAGGAGGGCCGGGTGGAGAATCTTTTGTTATTTCCTTTTGTTCCGCCGCTGGCTCAACGACCAGCGGTACCCAAATTTTCAATAAAAGAGCAGTTTCCTTTATCTCCGGGTCCGAAGAGGGCTCGGAGAGCAGTGGGAGGGCTAGAACCTCACCACTCTCATCCACCTCTTCTGTCGCTAGCGGACAGCAGCGAGCAGCAGGTAAGCAAATCCTCGACTGCTCCCTCTGTCCACCCGTGGAAGCAGGTAAGTGTTACACAGCACACTGTGACCCCGCTTCGGGCCGCCTCACACAGAGAGCCTCCCGGGCCGCGTCCCTGCGTTCCACCTCGCTGCCCCGCGGCGGGTACGCCGGTGGTCCCCTTGGTGCCGCTGGTGCGGTCTCTGGGAGCCTGGCTAGCGCTCCCCAGTCCGTCTCGCTAGCTCCTCCGGCCCATCAGGCTCGGCTATGCGATTCAGTTCGCCCGGCGTCCCCCCAAGTTCAGGGGCGTCCTCTTCACTTCAGTGAAAGATGTCGATGCCCCTGTTCTGCGTGCGGAGATCGCAGTCCTACTGGCGAAGGACGCGATAGAGCCAGTCCCTCCAGCCGATTTGAGGTCAGGGTTCTACAGCCCCTACTTCATTGTACCCAAGAAAAGCGGCGGGTTACGACCGATCTTGGACCTGCGAGTTTTGAATCGGAGCCTTCACAAGCTACCGTTCAAAATGCTTACGCAGAAACGCATTTTCGAGTGCATCTGTCCCCGAGATTGGTTTGCAGCGATCGACCTGAAGGACGCGTACTTTCATGTTTCGATTCTTCCGCGACACAGGCCATTCCTGAGATTCGCGTTCGAAGGTCGAGCATATCAGTACAGAGTCTTACCCTTCGGGCTGGCCCTGTCTCCCCGCGTCTTCACGAAAGTCGTGGAGGGAGCCCCTTGTTCCCATGAGAGAACAGGGTGTTCGAATTCTCAACTACCTGGACGACTGGCTCATTCTAGCACAGTCTCGGGATCAGTTGTGCGAACACAGGGACTTAGTGCTCAGGCACCTCAGCCAGTTGGGGCTTCAGGTCAACTGGGAGAAGAGCAAACTCGCCCCAGTGCAGAGGATCTCTTTTCTCGGTATGGAGTGGGATTCGGTCGAACGGGTAGCACGCCTCACAGAGGAACGTGCTCGGTCGGTGTTGAACTGCCTGAATACGTTCAATGGCAGGACAGCGGTCCCACTGAAGTTTTTTCAGAGGCTCCTGGGGCATATGGCGGCTGCGGTCAGCACTGGCTTCACGGCCGAGTCCCGAGATGGGCGTGGCAACGCGGCACGTTCCGGGTGCCAATCACTCAGGAGTGCCACCGTACCTTCAGCCCGTGGTCGGACCCCTTGTTTCTTCGGGCAGGAGTCCCTCTAGAACAGGGGTCCCGGCATGCTGTGGTCTTCACAGATGCTTCTACCACTGGCTGGGGTGCCACGTACAACGGGCATGCAGTCTCAGGGGTTTGGACGGGACCCCATCTGCATTGGCACATCAATTGCCTCGAGTTGCTGGCAGTACGCCTTGCGCTGAGCCGCCTCAAAGGCCTGCTTCGCGACAAGCATGTACTGGTCCGTACGGACAACATTGCGACCGTTGCGTACATCAACCGTCAAGGTGGTCTACGCTCCCGTCGCATGTCGCAACTCGCCCGCCATCTCCTCCTGTGGAGTCGGAAGCATCTGAGGTCGCTTCGCGCCATTCATGTCCCCGGTGTGCTCAACCGTGTGGCCGACGAGCTATCACGAGCTGCGCTGCCCGGAGAGTGGCGACTCCACCCCCAGGTGGTTCAGCTGATCTGGAGAGATTTCGGTGAGGCTCAGGTAGACCTGTTTGCCTCACCAGAAACCTCCCACTGCCAGTTGTTTTACTCTCTGACCGAGGGAACACTCGGGACAGATGCACTGGCTCACAGCTGGCCCCGGGGCCTGCGCAAATATGCGTTTCCCCCAGTGAGCCTACTTGCACAGACCCTGTGCAAAGTCAGGGAGGACGAGGAGCAGGTCTTGTTAGTTGCGCCTTACTGGCCCAACCGGACCTGGTTCCCAGAACTCTCACTCCTCGCGACAGCCCCTCCCTGTCCCATCCCTCTGAGGAAGGACCTCCTCTCTCAGAGACGGGGCACTCTTTGGCACCCGCGTCCAGACCTCTGGAAACTCCATGTCTGGTCCCTGGACGGGACGCGGAGGTTCTAGGTGACTTACCCCCTGAGGTACTTAACACCATCACTTCGGCACGTGCACTGTCTACGAGACGTGCTTACGCCTCGAAGTGGAACCTGTTCGTCGAGTGGTGTTCTTCTCGTCGAGAAGACCCCCGAAGATACTCTATCGGAGTCGTGCTTTCCTTCGTGCAGCAAGGGTTGGAGCGTAGGCTGTCCCCCTCCACCCTCAAAGTCCATACTGCTGCCATATCCGCTTACCACGACCACATAGATGGCAAATCTGTTGGTCAGCACGACCTGGTCATCAGGTTCCTTAGGGGGGCGAGACGGTTAAATCCTTCTCGTCCCCTCTCCATACCCTCTTGGGACCTCACTCTGGTGCTCAGAGCACTCCAGATTGCTCCCTTTGAGCCTTTGCTGTCAGCAGACTTAAAGATTCTCTCTATGAAGACTTTGCTGCTGGTGGCATTGGCCTCCATCAAGAGGGTAGGGGACCTGCAGTCATTTTCGGTCGACGAATCGTGCCTAGAGTTCGGGCCGGGTGACAGCCACATGGTACTTAGACCCCGGCCTGGCTACGTGCCCAAGGTTCCAACCACTCCCTTCAGGGACCAGGTAGTGAGCCTGCAAGCGCTGCCCTCGGAGGAGGCAGACCCAGCCCTGGCTTTGCTCTGTCCAGTTCGCGCCTTGCGACTGTACTTAGACAGAACTCGAAGCTTCAGGACCTCAGACCAGCTCTTTGTCTGTTACGGAGGCCAGCAGAAGGGAAAGGCTGTCTCCAAGCAGAGGATGGCATTCTATTCTCCAGAGAGTCCCTACGGGCAGACCCTGTTGAGTCCTCCGGTTACCCTTCAGCAGCCGACGTGGCGGAGCGTCTGGCGCCAGGCCTATACTCCGTTGTATCCTTGAGAACCGGATTTAGGCTGGGTTCCATATGTGTGACCCTACGGGGATCCCATATGGCTTTTTCCACGGCTGCTCCTAAACGAAGCCTGTGTCTTTCCCTCACCCCAGTTCTTCCATATGTTGTACAACCTACAAGGTTAGTCCATATGTACTTATCCATATAACTCCTTCGGGGAAGGATATGGCTTCCGCAGCGTTCCTTATCGCATGTAAGGCTACGCTTTCCCAGCGTTATCCAATTGTCGCACTGAGTGGGTTTTGGGAACAACAGTGATCGACCCTCTCTGTGTGAGCCTGGTCCCACCGTCCTTTGGCAAGGGGGTTCAGGTGGCTCACGACAGAGCGCTGGAAGAGGGCAGCTCCTGTGGCGCTTTGGTAGGGATTCCTATTCGTCGGTCTGTCCGACGTACGTCAAACGTGACCGACTGAATGGGAACGTCTCGGTTACATAGGTAACCCTCGTTCCCTGAAGGAGGGAACGGAGACGTACGTCCCGTTGCCACAGGCGTTGTCCTGCTGATGCTGCCGCCTGCTCGGTTCGGCTCCTCAGCGAAAACCTGAAGATGCAACGCACCTGCTGCTCATTATATACCCGCGCTGCGAGGTAAGCAGCTGATGCATATGATTGCATGCCAATGTGCATTGGCTCGTTTAGTTACACTCGAAGTAGATTGGCCTCTCTAGCGAGATTCCTATTCGTCGGTCTGTCCGACGTACGTCTCCGTTCCCTCCTTCAGGGAACGAAGGGTTACCTATGTAACCGAGACGTTACAGGTGGACTCCAAGCAAGTTGCAGAAACATCAAGGATGATCAGTGGAAACAGGATGCACCTAAGCTCAATTTTGAGTGTCATGGCAAAGGCAATGAATACTTATGTACATATGATATTTTTCATTTTTTATTTTTAATAAATTTGCAAAGATTTCAAACAAACTTCTTTCATGTTGTCATTATGGGGTATTGTTTGCAGAATTTTGAGGAAAATAATGAATTTAATCCCTTTTGGAATAAGGCTGTAACATAACAAAATGTGAATACTTTTCGGATGCACTGTATATAGTCCACCCCTAACTGACATTATATATAGATATATGGATTGCTCATTGCATTCTAAACTGCCAGCAGGCGGTGAAGCCACTGGAAGTGTTCGAGCCCCTTTCACACAGTAATCCCAGTAAATTACCGTAAAATTACCAGAATGATTTTACCAGTAAATACACAAATATGCTGTTCACACATGGTGCACACAGACCATTCACACATTAGCAGCAAAATACTGGTAAATTCTGTGATGTCAGTCATCGAAAATTATCTTTAAATGCTGCACTGTTTTCTTTATTTGCCCGCATGAGGAGAAGCACTTTAGTTTTTCAATCTGTTCAATTTGACAACACTTTTTTGATGTCTGAGTGGCAGGCATAACGGATGATCAAACAGAATGAGTTTTTGCTCTTAAAAACACCAGACGCGCATAATAGTATCCAACTGCAGAGCCACAATGATGGTTGGAAAAGAAGGCTGGGTCTTGAGCGCGACACACTGAAAAATCTGCACGACGTGGCGCAATGGTCAAGAATGATCAATTAGTGCATATTTACATAGAAAAACTATTAAAAAGCTTACTGTAAACTGTGTGGAATAATCACGTAATCTCTATAGTAACTTTGATTGGCTCAAAGCAGACTTCTTACGTCAACGCGTTCCGAATTCGTACATGCTCATACCTGTAATCTTCATTCTGTGTTCACACAGAGCATATTTCTGGTAATTTACTGGCAATGTTACAACTTCCCGTACTGGTAAATTGCCAGAACCAATTTACCGGTATTTTTGAAAAGGTCCTGTTTACACATGATCTCTTACTGGTAATTAACTGTAATGTTTAGGCATATGGTCTTTTTGGGCAGGATAAGTTTAGTACTGTGAAGCTGCTTTGCAACAATAAGTATTGTATAAAGCGCTATAGAAATAAATGTTACTTGACATTGTTTCTATTGTGTTTTGTTTTTTTTTTTTGTTTTTTTTTACCTGTGGCAAGTAATGAGAGAATTTACTTTTGAACTAAAAATAAAACTAAACATGCAGGCCTACACTATTTTATCTAGAACCTTAGCTACAAAGTCCCATCTGACACTCAAAACGTTAGGGCAATGCCACCAAATGGGTTTTCAAATAAGTCTCCCAAATACACCTGCCTGCCAATGATCAACATTTGTTTTGACTTTATTGGACTCTAAACTGCAGCAAAGATGCCCAATCATATCTGATTGTGCGTGTATAACTAGGCAATCTCAGTGAATAATAACATGGTCAGCCACTATAGTTCAATATAGTTTCTACTTACTGAATATGGGACTAGATCCAGCAGAAAATTTGAGGATGCAGAAGTGTCCATTTAAGATCTGAGCCCAGTTTCACCCATGCATACATACCTGCATACATCTTTTTGCATGCATGAATGTGTGTTGATATTCGTACAAGTCTCAATGGAATATTTCAGTCAAACATATTATATCTCATTCCAAAACACACAGCAGCAGTTCAGCGTCTGGAAAAAAAGACATCTCAAGGTCGCATCTGTTTTGACACAATAGTGGGAGTGGTTCCAGGATAAGGAAGCTCAATGGGGAGGAGACTGAGACAGAATAAAAGTGTGAGACAGACACTTGAAAGACTGATGACCCCACTAAGCTTCTTTGAAAGGCCACCTGGGTGTCTGCAGGCAAGGGTGGTTAGATTAGAGCCTTACACTGACTGCTGGCTGCATGCCATTATATAGTTAATTTTAGCCCTCATCATGACTGGATTACAAGGACAAAGTATGAATCAGGGTTGCTATCAAAGGCTGGGAAGATTATCATGGAGCTAAAGGAGGTATGATGGATCAAATCCATTCAAGCTGTTTTTCTAATGTTCACACCATAGCATGAAGCTATGTTTGGGAAATATGATGCCAAAGAAGCCACGGTTACTGTGTGCAAAGATCTGGGTCCGTATGTATAAAACTTCTCAGAAATGCTCTTAAGAATAATTTTTAATTATTAGTCTTAATTTTTGACTTAAGTGTCAAAAAATTCTTAGTAAAAAGTAGTACTTTTCTAATAGTAGGAGACTTTTATAAAGAAGCTAAAAGCAACTTTTAGTAAAGTCTAAGTAGGGCTGGACAATAATTCAATATCAATATATATCGCGATATAATTTTTTTAGATAACGGTGATATGATTTTTAAACACATTTCCGGTATTTCGATATATACATTACAACATTTCTCACTTACTTGAGGCGCAGTCGTTAGAAAGAGCAGAACGCGATTGGCTATTTGCGTGATGACGTACACCACAGAGACACGCTGCCATCAGCGTATCTATTGGTTAATATGGTCTGTTTAAAATAGCAACGTGGAAAACAGACAGAGTTCAGATAATGTATGTTTCAGTCGATGGATGCACAAAACGTTACAACAACGATAATCAGAAAGCGTGGACAAAACAGTAACTCTTTGTAAACTGTTAACAGCGAGTGCCGTATGCTCTAATGTCCAGTCATTTACGCCGTCATCACCCGGGTGTTGATAGCGCGCGAGCGCAGGTGAGACCTGAACAGCACACGATGCTATCTGTTTAAACTAAACTCATTTAGCTTTGCTGATTTAAACCTTCAAGAACAAGACGCGAAAGAGAACTCGCACGCGCTATGAGAAGATTTGTGTGCGCTCATGCGACGCGCGCACAGCTTATTTCAGTCAGCGCGCAAATACTGACTTCTCTTTCACGTCTTGCGCTTCGGCGGACAAATGAATACAAAAATTACGTCAACATGCCCGTCTTGGCGAGTATCCTAGCAAACATAGTCGGTTATGTCTTAAGTGAACGTATAACAGTCGAGAAAGACATCGCATGTGTAACAGTATATGTAGCTACTGGATCGTGCATGTCTTAAAAGGGAAAAAAAATATTCCTGCTGCCTGTTTTTAATGTTAAATCAAACAACAAATAACAAAGAAATCACTCAATGCTCTTGACTGAATAGTTTTTGTAACTTCAATAATGATTAATATTATTTATTTTATACAGTAAAGATAATATGCAGTGTTATTTTATATTTGATTACTTTATCCATTCTGTACCTGAAAACTGCTGTTAGATACCTGAAAACCTGAAAAGCACTGTTTATTTTACGTTGTGGCCGTTCTTGGCAATTTTTCTGAGGCTATTATATATTTCATATCGATATCGGAATTATATCGTATCGACCGAAATTAAGAATTATATCGTGATATAAATTTTGGCCATATCGTCCAGCCCTAAGTCTAAGACTGATTCTTAAGTGCTGACTTAAGTGTTGTGAACCAAGGACTACAAAATGGCCCTCAACCTCAGCCAATAGCGGACCTGCAAGGGTGAAGTCACAGCAGCACAACATTAAATTATTGATGTTATTGTAAAAAAATAAAATAAATAAATAATTTAAAAGGACACTGAAACGTTTTAATATTTAAATTTATTTTTAAAAATAGCTTCGCATTGTGCAAAATTATCACAAATTAGTATTGATGGTGTGAAATCTTTTTCTGTTGATATACGTCTTCTCATTTACAATTGGAGCAATGATGTGTCATGAGTTCCATCAATGGCTCTAACAACTCCAGAAAAGCCCACAATCAACATAAAAGTGGCTTGCTTTTGCCGGATGGTTTGATGGTCAGTTGGAAATAATACTTTTTGTGTGCCAAAAACAAAATAACATAATTCAACAATATCTACTGATGGGCAATTTCAAAACTCTGCTTTATGAAGCTTCAAAGCTTTACAAATATTTTTTTCAGAATTAGTGGTTCGGAGCGTGTATCAAACTGCCAAAGTCATGTGACTTCAGTAAACAAGGCTTTGTTACGTCACAAGTGTTTCGAAACGTTTAGATTTTTCAATGGTTTACGTGACTTTGGCAGTTTGATACACACTCAGAACCACTGATTCAAAACAAAAGATTCATAAAGCTTCGAAGCTTCATGAAGCAGTGTTTTGAAATCGGCCATAACTAGATATTGTTGAATAAAGGTTTTTTTTTTTTTTTGGCACACAAAAAATATTCTCATCACTTCATAACATTAAGGTTGAACCACTGTAGTCACATGAACTGTTTTAAATATGTCTTAAGTACCTTTCTGGGCATTTGAAAGTGTTAATTATCTTACTGTCAATGGGGGCCTCACTGAGCCATCGGATTTTATCAAAAATATCTTAATTTGTGTTCCGAAGATGAACGAAGATCTTGCGGGTGTGGAATAACATGAGAGTAAGTAATTAACGACAGAATTTTCATTTATGGGTCCATCATAATCAATAATTACCCGTCATATGAATTCTTATATTTTAATGATAAGTCATTTAATAGCTTCTGATTTCGTCCACATTTTCACTTTTATTCACAAACTTACAGAATAAGCAAATAGGCCTAGCTATGCATTTATTTATATTATGAAAAGAAAGTTGATCAAAGACTGCATCACTTTTTAGTTTTCATCTTGATTGTGAGTGAATGTGATCGTCCTTTCTTCTTTACTACTGTACAGAACAAAATAAACATGAATGAAAATCAAAAAATATGTTGAAAGATACTAGCTTACCGAAATCTGTATCACTTCAGTTCAATCAGTGTTGCAAACAATGTCACGTAACATTATACCTCAGAAAAGCCATTTGTTGACCATAAACTTATAGTCAGCAAGAAAAATTACAAAAATTATTTATTTATGTAAGCATAAGTTTTATTATTATAAAATTGACTTAAACTGGGTGCTCGTCTGTGTGTAATCAAGCGCATTGTTTTCATTTTATTCTGGAGACTGAACTCGCGCTCTGCTGCCACACTGGAGTGCACTCACCACCTACTGGACAGAGGTGGGAATTACAGTTACAAGCTACATAATCTGTCAAAATGACGGACGGGTAGGACTGTCACAATAATTAAATAATCGTCTCACCGCGATTGTTTGACCTCGATGATGCACACATCTATCTCTAAAAAACACAAGAGGGAGCTGCAGCACCTGCAGCATCCCTACATCCACCACTCTGGCTGCACGCAATACAGTGCTCTGACGTCAGTATCATATATCAGTTGTACATCCACGGGTAAAATGGATCTAGTTTTCAAGCCGAATACGACGGCACCGATCTGGAAGTATTTTGGTTTCAAACCAGATGACAAAGGGCAACCAAAGGTCATTGAGAAGGCAATATGTCGTATGTGTAAAAGAGAAATATCCGTGAAAAGCGCTAACACCACAAACTTACGGACTCACCTGAAGACACATCACCCCACAGAATTCGCCAAAATCACGAAGACTTCCGCGACCGCGCATCAGTCTTGTCAATTGCCTATAACGCAGGCTTTTGAGCGATCAACTAAGTATAAACGAGACAGTTTCAGATGGCGCTCTTTGACGGAGAGTGTAACGCGATACATAGCAAAGGAAATGCAGCCATTCAATACAGTCGAAAAATCAGCATTTAAAGTTGTTCTGTTATAGGCAGTATATTTTTGATTGCATCTTATTTCAGTTGTTTTTCAGATACTTTATTGTGTTTATTTTTGATAAAGAATTTTCAGTTTTTGAAACATATTAAAAATACTTTTAAATATGTGTTATGTGTATTGTGTATTAATATTTACTGCTAGGAAAAACTTTAAAATTTAATCAAATTTAATTTAAATAATCACAACAATGTGTGAAAATTATTTCATGAACAAATAAAAAATTTATGAGAATTAAATGTCAAAGCAATAAAACAGGCAATTAATCGTCATAGCCCTAAAACAGGCAATTAATCGGCATAATCGTCATGATTTATTAGACAATTAACCGTCAGCCAAATTTCATAATCATGACAGCCCTACGGACGGGCTACAGATTTTTTCCATCACTGCTAAAATTCCATCAATGATGGCACATTTTCGGTTAACGCGACCTCTGATATGATATTATATATATATATATATATATATATATATATATATATATATATATATATATATATATATATATATATATATATATATATATATATTATATACACACACACACACACACAGTGGGTACAGAAAGTATTCAGACCCCCTTAAATTTTTCACTCTTTGTTATATTGCAGCCATTTGCTAAAATCATTTAAGTTCATGTTTTTCCTCATTAATGTACACACAGCACCCCATATTGACAGAAAAACACAGAATTGTTAACATTTTTGCAGATTTATTAAAAAAGAAAAACTTAAATATCACATGGTCCTAAGTATTCAGACCCTTTGCTGTGACACAATTTAACTCAGGTGGTGTCCATTTCTTCTGATAATCCTTGAGATGGTTCTACGCCTTCATTTGAGTCCAGCTGTGTCTGATTATACCGATTGGACTTCATTAGGAAAGCAACACACCTGTCTATATAAGACCTTACAGCTCACAGTGCATGTCAGAGCAAATGAGAATCATGAGGTCAAAGGAACTGCCTGAAGAGCTCAGAGAAAGAATTGTGGCAAGGCACAGATCTTGCCAATGTTACAAAAAAATTTCTGCTGCACTTAAGGTTCCTAAGAGCACAGTGGCCCCCATAATCCTTAAATGGAAGACGGTTGGGATGACCAGAACCCTTCTTAGGCCGTCCGACCAAACTGAGCTATCGGGGGAGAAGAGCCTTGGTGAGAGAGGTAAAGAAGAACCCAAAGATCACTGTGGCTGAGCTCCAGAGATGCAGTCGGGAGATGGGAGAAAGTTGTAGAAAGTGCGGTGCACATATGCATGCGCTGAACGCGTCTTTCCCATGGTCTTTCGGCACTCATGGGCAAAGGAGTTTCTCTGAAAGACTCGCGCGAGACTGAACAGAACGCGGGAAATTAAGTATACCCGGGCCTTAACCGCTCTAAATTGTAATGGACTGGAGCTCACGTTCAAATCGGGAACACGGGAGCACCGCAAAGTGACCACAAAAGGCACTTTCACGATCAAAGTGCACGCCACTGATAAGCATTGTAAATGCAGTATTACAGTATACACATACCAATGAAACGCACAGATCTCCTCTCGTGGACCTCCACTGGATGAGGCAATATCACTTTCATTTCTATTTCAGATATCTCTTTTATAGATGCCATCAATGCTTTTGCCTTTCAAGATGTAATTACCGAAATCAAAACAGTCCATAAACTATAAATCCTCACGAAAACGTCAGTCAAGCCAGCTCACGCGTCAACCTGAGAGATCAGCCTCATTACCTTAAAGTGTCAAATTTCTCGGTTTCTGAATGGACGGTTTGGCTTGATTGACAAACGCTAACATTCGGGCATGATTTATATACCATCGACCTGTCCTAAAACGTTAGCACGCTTTGATCGATGGTTTGGAGATCGTGTGTTTCTCTGTTCGAGAGCACATTTCCTGTTCACATCCGCGACAAAACAGCTGATTATTTACGAACGGGAGCTCACAGAAACGTGAAAATGGTCTCATTTGAAAGAAAATTCAGCTAAGCTAAGCTAAAAGATGATATAATGTGACTAATTGAAGCAGCCCTTATCAAAACTGCGGGGGTCCTGACCCCCTGTCCCCCGTGCCAATGGCTCCCCTGCCTGAAGGACTCCAAGATGGTGAGAAATAAGATTCTCTGGTCTGATGAGACCAAGATAGAACTTTTTGGGCCTTAATTCTAAGCGGTATGTGTGGAGAAAACCAGGCACTGCTCATCACCTGTCCAATACAGTCCCAACAGTGAAGCATGGTGGGGGCAGCATCATGCTGTGGGGGTGTTTTTCAGCTGCAGGGACAGGATGACTAGTTGCAATCGAGGGAAAGATGAATGAGGCCAAGTACAGGGATATCCTGGACGAAAACCTTCTGACTGGGCTGAAGGTTTACCTTCCAACAAGACAATGACCCTAAGCACACAGCTAAAATAACGAAGGAGTGGCTTCACAACAACTCTGTGACTGTTCTTGAATGACCCAGCCAGAGCCCTGACTTAAACCCAATTGAGCATCTCTGGAGTAGGCATGTGACGGTATCAAATTTTCATGTTGCGATTAATTGATGAAGCTTTTATCACAGTATACAATATTATCACGATATTAAAATAAGTTGCAAAACCATTTTTGTCATAGTTTAACAGGTTTAAGAACTCTTTTTGTAATAAAACAAAAACAACTCTCACTGTCACTGAAATTTTAAAAAAGATTAAAATGCAAAAGAATTAGGCTATAAAGAACAACAGATAACACTTTACTCTATTTAATGCATTAACTAAGATTGAGCAATAGCTACATTTGTTACAGAAAGTGTTATTTTTTGTTAATGTTAGTTTAGAAACACAACTGATCATTGTTAGTTTTCTCAGGTCCATTAAATAAGTTATTTTGATTTTAGTAATGTTATTAAACAGTAACTAAGAAATTAACATTAATTAATAATAATTAATACTTTATAAGTATTTTTATTGTCAGTTTAGTGATAATGAATTACCATGTTAACTAATGAAGTTTTCAAAGTTTTACTGAACAATAACAAATGATTTCTAATCATTAGGGCATGTTGTAGTCCAGATTAAAATATATTAAAAAAAATGTTTAGGTATGAAAATAAATATCCTTTTAAGTCTTTTTTAAGTATTCAGTATTTGGTGCTGTGATGAACAACACTGAGATTACAAAAAAATGAATGGCTGTTTGAAGCATTTTAAAAACTTCACTAGCGCAGTTACTTTGTTTGCACGGTTTCCGTGGTAACCGCTGCACGCTGCTGTTCCATCAGCGACCTCTGCTGTCAGAGAGTGAACGCGCACATTAGGCGTTTCTCAATGTCAAGGAAGGATCCTCGGAAGCCAGAATTTCGAGGATGCTACGTCATCGACATCCGTCAAAGGACTGTTCCAATGTCGAGGATCCTCGGAATTTCAAACAAGGACTGAGTCCTTCGTTCGAAAAATATCCCATACACAGGAAAGGATGCATATGTGTATCCTTCGCGCTCTTCGCGCTCTCAAATCACCCACAATCCTATGCGTGCAGCTTTGCAATCTTGTTCAAAAATGTTTTTAAAAAATGTTGGACGTTAGCGGGCAATATGCTTTCAAATGTAAGTATATTTACGTTACCAAACATTTGTTATAACAGTAGTAAATATGTCAGATAAATAAAGTTTAACGTTTAAATGCCAGTACAAATTACTACAGTATTGATATTATAAATTATACAAATACAAATTACGTTATTGATGGCTAACTGAACCGGACCGTTGTTAGCCATCACCGGCATCCTTTATAAATAACTAGTTAAGTTGTCTAAAGTAATTTAACGTTAATATTATACCATTTATACCATTCACAGCGTTATTCATAGCTTTCTCGTATTTTTTAACAGGGACCAAGGAACAAACGGAGGCGTTCATACGTCTCCGTGTAGAAAACATAGATTGTAAAGGTAGAAAACAAGCAGCTGTTTACCGGGGGTAATGACGCAATGACGTGCACTTGCTAGTCTGTTCCATTTACGTGTTCCCTGAATGCTAAAGAGGAGCCTCTCCTAGACTCTGAAGGAAGTGACTTGGAAGGACCAGTCCTGCCAAGGAAGTATCCTTGACATTGAGAAACGCCTTTTCATTCAGCTCGTCTCCTTCACTGGTTCCGCCATGTGCTTCTCGTGCACGTTAGGATTGTTTACATTTGAGCGCGTGTCCTTTTGACGCAGAATACAGCGGTGTTGTGCATTTTATACGACTGATGGGTAAAGTATTCTTAATTGCCTGGGAATAAATTATTATTTACGGTATTCTGAAGTACCGACGATTACAATATCGTGCATATTCATTATCGCGATTTATCGCATTACCGAATATCGGCACAAGTTTACTCTGGAGAGACCTAAAAATGGCTGTCCACCAATGTTTACCATCCAACCTGACAGAACTGGAGAGGATCTGAAAGGAGGAATGGCAGAGGATCCCCAAATCCAGGTGTGAAAAACTTGTTGCATCTTTCCCAAAAAGACTCATGGCTGTATTAGGTCAAAAGGGTGCTTCTACTAAATACTGACAAAAAGGGTCTGAATACTTAGGACCATGTGATATTTCAATTTTTCTTTTTTTTTTTTTTTCTTTTTTTTATAAATCTGCAAAAATGTCAACAATTCTGTGTTTTTCTGTCAATATGGGGTGCTGTGTGTACATTAATGAGGAAAAAAAAAGAACAAATTATTTGAGCAAATGGCTGCAATATAACAAAGAGTGAAAAATTTAAGGGGGGTCTGAATACTTTCCGTACCCACTGTATGCATGTATGTATGTATGTGTGTATATATATTAGGGCTATCACGATATTGGATTTTTCACACAACGGTTATTGTGGCCAAAAAATATCATGGTATTGATATATCGCGATATTTATAGAATCCTTGGGGGGGGGGGGGGGATTTAGCAGTCTAAATAATTTTTACTTTGTTTATTTAGTTTTTTCTCTTTCAGGGTTGCTGCACATTTTTTAAAGTCAAATTTAAGTTGTTTAAAACCTGAAGAAATAAAAATTAATACTAGCATAGTAGCCTATACATTATGGCTGTTTCCAATCAAATTAAATCATTATCAACAAAATCCATCTTTGCAATACAGAGGTGACACAGAATGAGAAGTGACATATATTTACACAGCATTTACACAGCATTTACAATTTGTCTACATAAATTTAATTTAATATTTAAATATTTAAATAATTTTTTCTAATTTTAACTTTTTAATGTCCCTTAAATATGAAACTAAACTAAACTACCAGTAGGTGGCAGCAAGTCACTGTCTTTATCTGAAATACTTTGATTGTTGCGATCCTATCAGACTTATGATAGCAACCTGATTGTAACAAAGCACTGTTCGCCAGAGGAGAACTGGCCCCCGACTAAGCCTGGTTTCTCCCAAGGTTTTTTTTTCCTCCATTTTAACACCTATTTGCCACTTGTTTGCCACCTGATGTCACCTGATGGAGTTTGGGTTCCTTGCTGCTGTCGCCTTTGGCTTGCTTAGTTGGGGACACTTGACATTTGATATTCAATAGTATTATTGACATTTATTCAACAGTGCTTCTGATCTGCCTGCATTGACACTATTATTTAGGAGCTGCTGTGCAGCCAAATTATGTACCAGTTATCAATGTAAAGCTGCTTTGACACAATCTGCATTGTAAAAAGCGCTATATAAATAAAGGTGACTTGACTTGACTTGTCTTAATGAGTGAGTGAGTCAAACGATTTGTTCAAATGACTGATTCATGACTTCATTCAGGAACGAAGCTTGGATTCATTCGTTCTAAACATGGATTCAGTCTGTTTAACAAAAACATTTCTGTTGCACGGGGCTTTGTTCTGCTGTTCATAATTTTTTTAATTTTCGTTGGCGAAATAAAGAACAAAACAAACAATATTAACAATACTGTGTCTAAAATGTAACTCAGATTGTTCATTTAACAAGTTGAAGGAACATTTCATTTGTGCTGATTTGGGGAAAACGGCACTTTTGCTCATGTGATATTGTAAAACAACTACATCTTATAATATGATATAATGACAAAAAATTGTCGGGGCAAAAAATGCCCGTGTATCTTGAATTTTGTGGGCAAATAACTGCATGCATATCTACATCATGCTGAGTAAAGGCCTTTGCACACTGAGTCCAAAATTTTTGCATGCGTTTTTTCGTATTCGCAATCCTAAAAATTCGTCATGCACATAAGACGAATAAAGAAAATGCGGTACTTAAAATAATCACCTTCTATTTGAATACATGAACACAGAAAATCGCTGTTAACAGGTTAATATAACATTTCCATTCCATGACCAGTAAAATAATCGCAACTTGCTCTCTGTAAAATGGAGTAATCTGCAGGGTGATGGACACGGAGGTGGGTAAGAGGTTGGTGGTGTTGCCACTAGGCATGTGACGGTATCAAATTTTCATGTTGCGATTAATTGATGAAGCTTTTATCACGGTATACAGTATTATCACGATATTAAAATAAGTTGTCATAGTTTAACAGGTTTAAGAACTCTTTTTGTAATAAAAGAAAAACAACTCTGACTGAAATTTTCAAACAGATTAAAATGCAAAAGAATTAGGCTATAAAGAACAACAGATAACACTTTACTCTATTTAATGCATTAAAGCTGCAGTCCGCAACTTTTTTGTGTTAAACACTTACAAAAATTATATAATGAGAATACACAACATCCATTTTCCAAACCGTGTTTTTGACTTGTCCTGAATCATTATGGTACACTTATAATAAGTGTTTATATTCGGACTATTTCAGACCGGACTGGTAGGACTCGCCGCAGAGTATCACAGTAACTGCGTGACTCGCCATAGACATACATGGAGAAAATTAGCTCCGGCTACAATGTTCGCCCGCAAGACGCGTACAGTTCTGTTTATTAACCGCTAGAGTGCCAAAAATCGCGGACAGCAGCTTTAACTAAGATTGAGCAATAGCTACATTTGATACAGAAAGTGTTATTTTTTGTTAATGTTAGTTTAGAAACACAACTGATCATTGTTAGTTTTATCTCAGGTCCATTAAATAAGTTATTTTGATTTTAGTAATGTTATTAAATAGTAACTAAGAAATTAACATTAATTAATAATAATTAATACTTTAAGTATTTTTATTGTCAGTTTAGTGATAATGAATTAATATGTTAACTAATGAACTAATGAAATAATGTTTTCAAAGTTTTACTGAACAATAACAAATAATCAGAACATTTCTAATCATTAGGGCATGTTGTAGTCCAGATTAAAATATAAAAATGTTTAGGTTTGAAAATAAATATCCTTTTAAGTCTTTTTTAAGTATTCAGTATTTGGTGCTGTAATGAACAACACTGAGATTACAAAAAAATGAATGGCTGTTTGAAGCATTTTAAAAACTTCACTAGCAGTTACTTTGTTTGCACGGTTTCTGTGGTAACCGCTGCACGCTGCTGTTCCATCAGCACCCTCTGCTGTCAGAGAGTGAACCATAGACTGTAAAAAAAGATGGACGACGCGACGTCGCTTCCTTCTATTGTATTGAACTGAAGCCAAAATGGGCTGATGAATGGGCGCTGACACGTTACGCAATACGTCCCAAAAAAAGTTTGGAGCCTGGGCATGCGCAGAAGGAATCGTCAGTTGAGCCGGAGGCGGAGTCGCGATATCAAACTTCCGCCCAGACGACTGCGTCATCATTCATGTATTTTAAATAGACTATAAAAATTATGCACAATTTAAAAGTCTACCTATAAAATAATAGGCTATTCTGTTTCTAGAGCAATAATATTTTTGAAACAGCAAATTCAGTAGATAAAATCAATATAATATGCCACTAGAAACAACTCTAAATCGTCAGAAACGGTCCTGCCATTTTAAATCAAGTTCAACTAACGTTACAGGAGATCGATTGCTGTAATTAGAGTAAGCTATCATTAGTTTTGTCCTGCTAATTATTATTTTATACCCATAAAAATAATAAGTAACTGCCAGATAACGATCACCTGCTTTTTCCCGACATGGTTAATATTAGGTGTGTTATCTTAACTAATAACATTTATTAATTAATTTATAACGCCCACATTTGATGTTACAGAAAAAAAGTTCAGTGATCCGTCAGATCCTGTAGGTCGGTTAGTACAGTTTACTGCTGAACAACTCATTTTGTTGGTGTTAATGACAAAGAAATCGAAAATTAACAGTTAGTTAATACATCTTCAATCTCCCCTCGAAGCTCCGACAGTCCTCAGACAACCTGTCAATCAACTTCGAATCATGACGACACGCCCCGTTTTTATAGAATCAAATTGCTAGCTAAAATCTAAATCATCACAAAAACGAACAATTGAATATATATCAGTGTGATAACAACTACCTTAAATGACCAAAACCATCTTTCAGAAAGTTTTATTTGAAGCAGAATTTATTTTTAAGTTTTCACTGAAGTCTCATTCGACTGCATTGAGAGGGCGGTGTTTATGACCTGTACTGCATCCAGCCTCCAGGGGGCGATCAAAGAGCCCGTGGCTTCACTTTTCAGAACGTATGAGACACACCCGGAGTGAACGCGCACTTTCATTCAGCTCGTCTCCTTCACTGGTTCCGCCATGTGCTTCTCGTGCACGTTGGGATTGTTTACATCTGAGCGCGTGTCCCTTTGACGCAGAATACAGCGGTGTTGTGCATTTTATACGATTGATGGGTAAAGTATCCTTAATTGCCTTATAAAAAATTAATAATTGGTAATAAATTATTATTTACGGTATTCTGAAGTGCCGACGATTACAATATCGGGCATATTCATTATCGCGATGTATCGCATTACCGAATATCGGCACAAGTCTAGTTGCCACCGTTCGCACTGACTTTAGCTAGGCAAATCCTGCAGATTGGGCTGTCTAAGAAGCCGAAAAACTCCCATACTGTCAAGCTTATTTACTTTTTTCGGGTGTGTGATGCCACGCCCCCGCCCCGCTCCGCCCCTTTTATTCCACTCACGTGCAACCTATTGTAAAACCCGGATGAGTCATTAGTTGGGAAATAAAATAACCCTTTCGCATGTAAGTTTAAAATATTCTGGCTGACCCCCCAGCGTGAGTTTTTCAAGGCGACCATTATTTAGAACGTATCACTTTATTGTTTCCATGGTGACGTGTCATTGCTCTCCAACGTGATGTCGGTCAGCCATCACGATGGACGATGCTATCGTCCATCGGCACAACCCTAGCAGTAATAACTTCTTTACTTACAAGATTGATAATATTAGAGAGAAAATTCTAACTATGCAACCGTCTACTACAGTATCACATCAGAAAAAAACTCTGGCATACATTCATTGCTATAGCAGAGGAAAAATTATAAACTAAACTCATAAACTCATTAAGTCATCCAAAACAACATGTATGTTAGACCCTATACCGACTAAGCTACTGAAAGAGATGCTTCCAGAGGTCATAGATCCTCTTCTTAATATCATTAATTCATCTTTGTCTCTAGGATACGTACCAAAAACTTTTAAGCTGGCTATGATTAAACCGCTTGTTAAAAAAACGCAACTTGATCCTACAGAATTAGTCAATTACAGGCCGATCTCGAATCTACCTTTTCTGTCAAAGATACTAGAAAAGGCAGTATCCTCACAACTATGTTCCTTTTTAGAAAGAAATGATATCTGCGAGGATTTCCTGTCAGGATTTAGACCGCACCGAGAGTACTGAGATGGCTCTCATTAGAGTTACAAATGATTTGCTCTTATCATCAGATCATGAATGTATTTCTCTACTTTTCTATTTCTCTGACACTATCGCGACCACAATTTTCTTTTGAATAGACTCGAAAATTACGTTGGCATTAGTGGAATTGCATTGGCATGGTTCAAATCATACTTCTCTGACCATTATCAGTTTGTATCAGTAAACGAAGAGATCACAAATTCAGTATGGAGTACCGCAAGGCTCAGTACAAGGACTGTTGCTTTTCACCTTGTATATCCTACCCTTGGGAGATATCATTAGGAAAAATGGCATTAGTTTTCACTGTTATGCTGATGATCCTCAGCTCTATATTCCTTCGCGCCCTGACGAATCTTACCAATTCACAAAATTAACAGAATGCATAGCTGATATAAAAAAATGGGATGACTAGCAATTTCCTACTGCTTTATTAAGAAAAAAAACAGATTCTAATTATTGGACCAAAAACCTCTGCACGTAATAACCTAGAATACTGTCTAACACTTGATGGATGTTCTGTCAAGTCTTTGTGACCTCATGGCTAGATTACTGTAATGCTTTACTGGGTGGTTGCCCTGCATGCCTAATAAACAAACTCCAGCTGGTCCAAAACGCAGCAGCTAGAGTTCTTACTAGAACCAGGAAGTATGACCATATTAGCCCGGTTCTGTAAACACTGCATTGGCTCCCCATTAAACATAGTATAAATCGAATTAATTTAATTTAATATAATTTTAATTGAATTTAAATTTAGTTTAATTAGCTCCCCAGTACTTGTACAAACTCTTAACACATTCACGTCTATTGTAATCTCAAAATTCTGGCCAGTTGATAATACCTAGAATATCAAAATCACCCGCAGGCATTTTCCTAGCATTGTTCGGGAAGCAGACGAAAGATTCTAGACGAAAAATACATCTCTTTAAAGGTGCTTTATGTAAGAATGACAGCTAGTGCTTGAAATGGGTACTGCAGTCCAAATTCAAAAAAAATTCCCTCGCCCCGGCTTCCTCAAGACTCGACGCTCTCACGTGTTGCCAGCTCAATTGACATTGGAAGGAATAATTAGTTGATTTACTGATTTATGATGAGTTGATATGTTTAGGCTTTTTAGGTCAGGTAGAATCTGCGATCTCTGACCCACTTTGTTCGATGGCTTCCATGGCTGCAATTTTTATGCTTTAGTACAGTCAAAAACATGCATAGAGCACCTTTAACCTGGCATACACATAATCCATTATCTACTTCTATAATTCAAATCATGCAAATTGTTAGGCTACATAAATTAGGTCAGCCGGAACCAGGAACACTTCCCATAACACCTGATGTACTTGCTACATCATAAGAAGAATGGCGTCTATGTTAATACTAGTCTCTTTCTGTTTATTCTGAGTTTTATTGTAGTCTGCCAGATCCAGGCCGTATCCAGATGAGATGAAGGACCTGCACCGAGACACGACGACAACGCAGCCCTGAAGTGCCAACTAAAATATCAAATGCGAAAGCCTCCTTCCCTTTCCTTTCTCTATGTATAGATAAAATATTATCAAAATGATTCCGTTTTGCATGGGTCCATGGAAGCGACTAGTGATTCTGTATTATGCAGACCAGACAAGTAATTTGGCAGTGTCACTTTGTAAAAAAGACTAAGCGTCTGCGCAAATACACATTCAAATGCGCATACCTATAGACTAACCACATAAATGAATGGCAAGAACGCATTAAAAGTCTTCTGTTTTCAGTTAAAAAGGTGTCATTTAAGTTGCCCCTAAGTTAATAATTAACATTTTTTACAACGGAAGTGATTTAATCAAACAAATTATAATAACTTTTTCCTAGAGCTGCTGTAAAGCCAAAATAATCTGTGTCCATTCATTTTCCCTTTATCACTGTGAAGCTGCTTTGAAACGATCTGTATTGTAAAAAGTGCTATATAAATGAAGATGACGTCGACGTCAGCACCGATGGCCTCATGCCCCCCCCCCCTCCAACTTCGCTTCCTGTCTAATCACTGTCCTATCATAATAAAGGCACAAACGGCAAAAATAAATCTTTAAAAAATAAAAATAAATGAAGATGACTTGACTTCACATGACCGGATTCCTTCCACATTTTCCACATTGCAGAAAACTTAGGGCCCTACTTGAGGTTATTGCAACACACCAGGGGTCAGTTGCACCAGCTGGACGTACACCCAGTTGTAAGACTACTCTGGACACAAAATAAGTTTTAAGTCCTGCGTAGAATTAATACCTGTTTCACCATCTTAAGGCCTGTTCACACCATGAATGATAACTATAAAGACAACTATAACGATAACTATATTAGTGTCCACACCAACGAATGATAACAGTCTATTTATTCTAAACTTACACTCAAAGTGTGTACAACATGTTTTTGCTGTTCTTGTTGCATTTACATGGATTTAGCCAGTAGATGTCCTCAGTATGCTATGTTTCGAATGAATAGCTAATGTTTTCAATCTAATCTAACAGTGAATTTAGCTGACAAAGTCAATATAGTGGGGAAAAAACCAACAACACCTAGTCTTTTTTGCTGCAAATGTTGTCAAAACTGGCTCTGGATACCTGAGGTAATTTTATATTACACTGTTTGCTAGCCTGGCATAATGATCTCATCGTTAATACTTCTGACCATTTATTCCGGGGGTATAACCTATTGTTTTCCATATGTCCATTTTCTTTGAAGTATCCTTGAAAAGGGGGTTTGACTTGTCAAACAGTGGTGGCTTTTTCTGGACCTCGCGATTAACTTCCATTTTAAATGCGCGAGCCCTAACATTACAACGGATTCTGATTGGCTGTCAAGTGTTTTGTTCAACAGCAAGAAAAAAAATTGTGTGAAAGTGATCCCAACAATATCGTTTCTCTATATCATTATCGTTATAGCTGTGGTGTGGACAGTGTTATTCTTTTATATTCTGAACAATTTTTAGAACTATATCTTTATTGTTATCTTTATAGCTATGTAAAGTGAAAAGTCTTGACTTGTGCAGATAAGATTAGTTTCATGTCTGTGAGTTCATTCAGACATGAACTGCAATGTTTATGGTTAATTTGTGCAACCATATTCAGATTATAGAAAAGTAGTAGGCTTTCATGTAGCTAGCTCACTTTTAATAAGATGGGAAAGTAAAAACTTTTTCAAGCTGAGGATGTTTGCATTGTAAGAATGTACAGGGAGTTCAGATAAAAAAAACGTTGACTCATTACATCAACATTTATGCACTGAAATCAGATGGCATGGTAGCTTTATTTGTTATAATGTCATGAGCAATTCAGTTCTTTATTATTAGCAAAGTTTGTAACCATTGTGAATGCTGTCTTTAATATACCTGCAGTAGAATGTGTCAGCATGGACGAGCATCATCTACTCTGGGTGTAGTTGCGCCTGGTGCAACAGGTGTAAATTGTTATCAGAAGTCTGGACATGTGGCTTAGCCTAGTTTACACCCAAATCTTTTACATCCAGGTGGAGCAGCCAGCACCAGGGGAGCAGTTCCCAAAAGCACCGTAAGCTGAAGTAGATCATAGAGACCGTTGGTGCCGTTGGGTCTGTTGTTGATCCGCATTCACGACTCCGCAGTGACGCTGCTGACGTAAGACGTTGCTGACGTGTTATCTGGTGCGCCCGAGCTTCGTTTACAGTCTGAGGGAGATGCATGCTGTAAACAAAATAACCTTTGCAAACATGTCTAAGGATTTTGACACAGAGGAAGACTTGCATTTTTTTGCTCAGCCATATTTATTTGAACCCGAATACACGGACGAAGAACTAAGAGCGATGGAAGAAGCTCCTACACAGTAGCAACCGCTGTCACAAGCAGTGTCACTGCAGAGTCGTGAACGTGGATTGACAACAGACCCGGAAGAGAAGACAATGCTGAATGAAGTTGTAGTTTTTGTTATTTTTGGACCAAAATGTACTTTCGATGCTTCAAAAAATTCAAACTAACCCACTGATGTCACATGGACTACTTTGATGTTTTTATTACCTTTCTGGACATGGACAGTATACCGTACATACATTTTCAATGGAGGAACAGAAAGCTCTCTGACTAAATCTAAAATATCTTAAACTATGTTCCGAAGATGAACAGAGGTCTTACGGGTTTGGAACGACATGAGGGTGAGTCATTGATGACATCATTTTCATGTTTGGGTGAACTAACCATTTAAGGCCAAATTACACAGGATACAGTGAGTGCATTGTAAAGAATTTTTATCTTGTCTTAGTGTGAGCTCCCCTTACAGGGAATGAGGGAAACTTGGTTAGAAATCTGCAATTTCAATTCAAAAATGGTGATGAAACGAGCGCAACAGTCATTGAACGCAAGATGTAAGTGCAGCATTGATGATGGAAAAAGAACATGCTTTTGTGCGACTTGCAATGCCTTTATTAATCACGTTTTCCACCAAAGTAAAGTCTTGACAGTTTAACTCTTGTTAAACCCTCAAGCTTTTATTTTGGTAGAAAACTGCAGTAGTTACTTTTTGCTGTAAATAAGATGACAGAATGCACTTTTTCTAACTATTTTTGTTGCATTTAAGGCTGTCAAAACTAATGCATTAATTTCTGGGTTAAATTATATTTTCCATTTAACGTGTTTAAAAATTATGTTTCAAGCTCCGTCTGGCTGCCTGTTTTTGATCCTGTCAGTAATGTGCTTGTCTCAATGATTAAAGGTGCCCTAGAACCAGTTATTACAAGATGTAATATAAGTCTAAGGTGTCCCCTGAATGTGTCTGTTAAGTTTCAGCTCAAAATACCCCATAGATTTTTTTTAATACATTTTTTACTCTGCCTATTTTGGGGCATCATTAATTATGCACCGATTCAGGCTGCGGCCCCTTTAAATTGCACGCTCCCTGCCTGCCCTAGTCTGATGATTCAGCTGTGCACAGATCCAGACGTTAATACTGGCTGCCCTTATGTAATGCCTTGAACATGGGCTGGCATATGCAAATATTGGGGACGTACATATTAATGATCCTGACTGTTACGTAACAGTCGGTGTTATGTTGAGATTCGCCTGTTTTTCTGAGGTATTTTAAACAAATGAGATTTACACAAGAAGGAGGAAACAATGGTGTTTGAGACTCACTGTATGTCATTTCCATGTACTGAACTCTTGTTATTCAACTATGCCCAGGTAAATTCAATTTTTGATTCTAGGGACACACAGGTGTAGGTGCGGAAATTATTGTAAATACTTGCGAAGCTACAGACATCAGTTATCAGTATTATATCAGTGATGGCCTTCATTCAGAGCACTTAAAAGGAATTTAACAAATATTTAAAGACCCCCTGTGGTGAAAATCAAGTTTTTAATGTTGTTTATATGTCTATGTGGTGTTTTTAATATGCTTTAAGACAAACCATGAGCAAATTCTTAAGCCAGCACCATTGCTGAGTATTTTATGTTTGAAACTGCAGTAAACCAAAAACCCGCGATTTGAAATCGTGGGTGTTTGTGATGTCACAGACTACCTTGTAACCAATCACAACAACTTGCCAGCAGGCTTTAGCATATCATTAACTATGACTGCTCTGAAGCAGGAAAGTCTCGAGAGAAACCAGGTTATCCCAGTTGATTTCCTGTTGATAAGAAAATTTGTGTAGATTTATCAATATAGCGAGTCTATTACGATGTTATGATGAACTATTGTCATGATCACGGTCTGCTCCTGTCAGTTCCCGCACTTCACTTCCCACTATCCTCCCTGCCAGTCACATGTTCACTCCACACCAATCACCTGTCGCCACATACAGCCATGCACACACTCCTCACTAATCACCACACCCAGCTGCAGCTTGTTACCTGGACTATAAAAGGACTCTCATTCACACCATCCGATCGCAAAGTCTTGATTACCCAGTGTATCATCTCCGAGCGTTTATATTCCTGTCTGCCTGTCTGTTACCATTGCTGCCTGTTCCTGTTCCTGTTTCTTGACCCGTTGCTGCCTGTCCTGACCCTTGCCTGATATAGCGTTCTGTGTATGATATCCGCCTGCCTCGATCTACTGCCTGTACCCTGACTACGATTCTGCCTGTTCCTTACTGTTCCTGTTTGTTCCTGTTTTGACCCTGCCTGTACGACCACTCTACTTTAATAAAGCTTGCACATGGATCTTATCATGACTCCCGCTTCGTTACAGAAGACTTCGCCCCCACCACGATCCAGCAGCTTTCCCGCAGGAACTCTTTACGGTATGGACATTAACCAATTGTTGTTGTGGAGTACGCAGGGCACACGTTCACTGGAGGATTACATCACGGAATAGTCAAGTCAAGTCAAATTTATTTATATAGCGCTTTTACAATTGGTAGTTGTTTCAAAGCAGCTTTACATATTAGAAGCACAGAAAAAAAGGGAAGTGGTTAAAACTGTACAAACAAGCGTGGTAATATGTAACATATACAAGATGGTGCTACATTAAGCCAATGTCGGCTGACTTCCAGGGGTGGAAAAAACCCCCTAGGAGAAAAACCCAGCGTGCTAGCACTGGGAAAAAAGTCCTAGGAGGGAAAAAACCCCTTGGAAGATATATATATGTAAATGTATATGGAGATCAAAATCTGAATTGTACATTTTATTATAGAGATTAAAAATCGATTATATATAAATATATGTAAGCGGATACGGGGATCCTGGGCTACGTTGTAGTCAGGTCGAGACGCAGGTTCTCCATCTGACCTGGATACGGCCTGGATCCAGCACCCGGCAAACCTCAGGATAAGCAGAGAGACAGATATTAGCGTAGATGCCATTCTTGTTCTGATGTACAGGTATATCTAGTGTTATAGGAAATGTTCTCGGTTCCGGCCGACCTAATTATTGCAGCGTAACAATCCTTTAACGGATTTGAAAAATGTTAATGTATTGATAATGTGTTATGTGTATGCAAGAGCAAAGAGATGTGTTTTTAGTCTAGATTTAAACTGACAGAGTGTGTCTGCTTCCCGAACAATGCTAGGAAGATTGTTCCAGAGTTTAGGTGCTAAATAGGAAAATGATCTGCCGCCTTCAGTTGATTTTGATATTCTGGGTATTATCAACTGGCCTAAATTCTGAGATCGCAATAAACGTGAAGGACTATAATGCATTAAGAGCTCACTTAGGTACTGGGGAGCTAAACCATTTAGAGCTTTATAAGTAAGTAGCAAGATTTTAAAATCTATACGATGTTTAATAGGGAGCCAATGTAATGTTGACAGAACTGGGCTAATATGGTCATACTTTCTGGTTCTAGTAAGAACTCTAGCTGCCGCATTTTGAACCAACTGTAGTTTGTTTAAAAGCCGAGCAGAACAACCACCCAGTAGAGCGTTACAATAATCTAGTCTTGAGGTCATGAATGCATGAACCAACTGTTCCGCATTTGTCATTGAGAGCATATGTCGTAATTTAGATATATTTTTTAGATGGAAGAAGGCGGTTTTACAGATACTAGAAACATGACTTTCAAATGAAAGATTGGTATCAAAGAGCACACCCAGGTTCCTAACTGAGGACGAAGGTTTAATGGAGCACCCGTCAAGTGTTAGAGAGTATTCAAGGTTTTTTCGTGAGGAAGTTTTTGGTCCAAAGATTAGGAAATCATTTTTTTCTGAATTTAATAATAAGAAATTTCTTGTCATCCAGTTTTTAATGTCAGCTATGCATTCTGTTAGTTTTGTGAATTTGTAGGTTTCGTCAGGGCGCGAGGAAATATAGAGCTGAGTATCGTCAGCGTAGCAGTGAAAACTAACACCATGCTTCCTAATTATCTCTCCTAAGGGCAGCATGTACAGAGTGAAAAGCAACGGTCCTAATACTGAGCCTTCTGGTACCCCATATTTAACCTGTGATCGATACGACATCTCTTCATTAACTACCACAGACTGATAACGGTCAGATAAGTATGATTTGAACCATGCCAAAGCAATTCCACTAATGCCAATATAGTTTTCAAGTCTTTTTAAAAGAATGTTATGATCGATAGTGTCAAAAGCAGCACTGAGATCTAATAACACTAATAGAGAAATACAGCCACGATCGGATGATAGGAGTAGATCGTTTGTAACTCTAACGAGAGCAGTCTCAGTACTATGGTATGGTCTAAATCCTGACTGGAAATCCTCACAGATTCCATTTCTTTCTAAAAAGGAACACAGTTGTGTTGAAACTGCCTTTTCTAGTATCTTTGACAGAAAAGGTAGATTCGAGATTGGCCTGTAATTTACTAAATCTCTCGGATCTAGTTGAGGTTTTTTAATAAGAGGTTTGATAATAGCCTGCTTAAAGGTTTTTGGCACGTGTCCTAGTGTTAAAGATGAATTAATTATATCAAGAAGTGGACCTACGACCTCTGGAAGCATTTCTTTCAGTAGTTTAGTCGGCATTGGGTCTAACATACATGTCGTTGATTTTGATGATTTGATAAGTTTAGATAATTCTTCCTCTCCTATAGCGGCGAATGATTCTAGTTTTACCTCAGGGACACTACAGTGCACTGTCTGAAGAGAAACTGTAGACGGTTGCATGTTTATAATTTTCTCTCTAATATTATCAATCTTGCAAGTAAAGAAGTTCATAAAGTCATTACTGCTGTGCTCTATGGAAACGTCAGCAGTTGAATCTCTGTTTCTAGTTAATTTAGCCACTGTGTCAAATAAATACCTAGGATTATGTTTGTTTTCTATTAAGAGATTTGAAAAATAAGTAGATCTAGCATTTCTTATGGCTGTTCTGTACTCAATCATTTTTTCTTTCCACGAAAGGCGAAAAACTTCTAGTTTTGTTTTCTTCCAACTACGTTCAGCTTTTCTAACAGCTCGTTTTAGAGCCCGAGTGTGCTCATCATACCACGGCGTTGGATTAGTTTCCTTAATCTTCTTTAGACGTAAAGGAGCGACCGCATCTAATGTGCTGGAAAAGAGAGAGCCAATAGTTTCTGTTGCAGCATCGAGTTCTTCTATGTTGTCAGGTATACTAAGGCGATGAAACTGCCCGGGGAGATTATTTATAAAGCAATCTTTAGTGGCAGACGTGATTTTTCTACAATATTTATGGCTGGGTGGTGGTTTTGTAGCCTTGGCTAATTGTATTATACACGAGACTAAATAATGATCTGATATATCATCGCTCTGCTGTAGAATTTCAACAGCATCAATATCTATTCCATGCGACAGTATTAGATCTAGGGTATGATTACGACAATGAGTGGGTCCTGACACGTGTTGTTTAACTCCAATAGAGTTTAAAATATCTGCAAATGCCAATCCAAATGCGTCTTTATTATTATCTACATGGATATTAAAATCACCAACAACAAGGACTTTATCCGCAGCCAGTACTAACTCTGATAGAAACTCAGCAAATTCTTTGATAAAGTCAGTATGGTGCCCTGGTGGCCTGTATACAGTAGCCAGCACAAATGTCAACTTACATAATGTTACATAAAGCACCATCACTTCAAAGGAATTATATTTGGAATTCTTTTGAATTGTTCTGAATATATTACTATAAATTACAGCAACACCTCCCCCTTTTCCTTTCTGTCGAGGATTGTGTCGATAATCATAACCTTGAGGACTAGATTCATTTAAAGTAATGTAATCGTCTGGTTTTAGCCAGGTTTCTGTCAAACACAGCAAGTCTAGTTTATTGTCTGTGATAATTTCATTTACAATAAGTGCTTTTGAAGAAATAGATCTAATATTCAGTAACCCAAGCTTTATCATTTGTTTATCTGATTTATCTGTGATTTTCATTTTTTGAACATCAATTAAATTTTTACCCTTAAAAGGTTTTGGAAGTTTTTTGTATTTACTAGTTCGAGGTACAGACACAGTCTCTATGTGATAATATCTAGGTGAAAGTGTTTCTATGTGCTGTGAATTATCTGAGTTCTGTGACGTGAGGCGGCTAGCAGACGGTCGGTTTAGCCAGTTTGTCTGCGTCCTGATCTGGGCCCTGGTTTGTCATGTTTCAGCTCGAAGACTATTTGCCAAATTTCTAGAGAGAAGAGCAGCACCATCCCGGGAGGGATGAATACCATCTCTTTTCAACAGATCAGGTCTGCCCCAAAAGCTTTTCCAATTGTCTATGAAACCTATATTATTCTGCGCACACCACTTAGACAGCCAGCCATTGAGTGATGATAACCTGCTAACTATCTCATCACTCCGACGAACAGGAAGAGGGCCAGAACAAATTACTTTTGCTGACATTGAATTTGCGAGTTCACACACCTCTTTAATGTTAATTTTAGTGATCTCCGACTGGCGAAGTCGAACATCATTTGTGCCGACGTGGATAATGATTTTAGAATATTTACGTTTAGCATTAGCCAGCACTTTTAAATTTGCTTTGATGTCAGGTGCTCTGGCCCCCGGCAAACATGTGACTATGGTGGCTGGTGTCTCTATTTTCACGTTCCGTGTAATAGAATCGCCAATTACTAGGGCACTTTCAACAGGATTCTCAGTGGGTGCGTCACTGAGTGGGGAGAACCTGTTTGATGTTCTAATCGGAACGGAAGAGTGGTGTTTGTTCTTGCCATTATGCCGCCTCACAGTCACCCAGTTAGCCTGCTGCGTGGCTTCTACAACCGGAACCGAATGTGTAGTGTTTACTAGGCTAGTCGCATCCAAAGCAGTATCTAAGGCCCTTTCATTCTCACTATCCTCAATTAAAGTTTGGATGCGTGTCACGGAATATCTGAACCTAGCTTGTTATTCGGATCTGCCTGACTGCGCACTCATTGACTTTTTTTGTGATGGAGTGAACCAGCCACTCAAAAAACAATTAGTTCACAATGGACCCCGTTCCACCCTTAGTCAATTTTTGGATTATGCCTTGTTGACTGTTGGCTCTCAGTTTACTGTGGGTGAAGCGGGGGAACGTGATTCCTCGCTTAATCATGTAATGGCTGCCGCGCCAAAGGACACTCACAAGATGGCGGCTCCCATAACAGCAAAGTCACGTCACATCTCCGCTGATCGCCCAGAGTCACGTCACGTCTCCGCTGATCGCCAAGAGTCACGTCACGTCTCCGCTGAACGCCAAGAGTCACGTCACGTCTCCGCTGAACGCCCCGAGTCACGTCACGTCGCTGGTCCTGTCCGAGAGCGGAGAGGATTGCGTTCCAGCATGAATGATCCTCCACTGACTACAGCACGAGCAGCTGTCAGGCGGCTCCGGCAGCCACGGCAGGTCAGGCGGCTCGGGCAACCACGGCAGGTCAGGCGGCTTGGGCAGCCACGGCAGGTCAGGGTCCATGGGTGACCCCAGCGGGTCAGAGTCCATACATGGCCCGAGTTCCTGGAACCTGCATTGGGGACCCTGTTCATGTCTGCATACCAGTCCCCAATGCACCCACCCCCCCTCCCTAGCTGTTCCGTTTACGTCGCGAGGACGCGTCTTCCGGGAGGGGGGCATTATGTCATGATCACGGTCTGCTCCTGTCAGTTCCCGGACTTCACTTCCCACTATCCTCCCTGCCAGTCACATGTTCACTCCACACCAATCACCTGTCGCCACATACAGCCATGCACACACTCCTCACTAATCACCACACCCAGCTGCAGCTTGTTACCTGGACTATAAAAGGAATCTCATTCACACCATCCGATCGCGAAGTCTTGATTACCCAGTGTATCATCTCCGAGCGTTTATATTCCTGTCTGCCTGTCTGTTACCGTTGCTGCCTGTCCTGAACCTTGCCTGATATAGCGTTCTGTGTATGATATCCGCCTGCCTCGATCTACTGCCTGTACCCTGACTACGATTCTGCCTGTTCCTTACTGTTCCTGTTTGTTCCTGTTTTGACCCTGCCTGTACGACCACTCTACTTTAATAAAGCTTGCACATGGATCTTATCATGACTCCCGCTTCGTTACAACTATATGCCTTTCTCCACTGATGTTCTGAGTTGTTCAAAGCGTTTGTAAGGATACTGATTGTTAGAAGGCAGCTGTCTGACTCTGAGATAAAGAACGATGTGTGTAACATTAGCAACACATTATTAGCTGTTTGATAACGTAGACAAGCAAAAGGCTAATCATATTAATTCATATTATTAATCATATATTCATATTCAGTCCATTATAAATTCTGATTTTGGCTGCCTCTGGAATGGATCAAACCATAGATATTAGCGTACCTGATAACTTCAAGTAAAGTCACGCTCATTCAAGGATGTGCATTTATTTCATGTAGCCACAACACAAACAACAAATTGCCTCGTCGTCACTGCAGCAACAGTGGACTCTCCGAGCTGGTGTGAGTGAGTGGAGGCGGGGCTAATTTGCATATTCATTGATCTGTGTATATTAAATAAGGCAAGGTTGTAGAGTTACATTCAAGCTATTTTAAGGCATGAAAAAAAATTTCTCACTTGATTTTTTTTTTTAAATATGTCATTTTGTTGATCAAAGATGGAGAAGTTGTAACATTGCCAGTAAATTACTGGTATGATGCTGTCTGAACAAAAAATAAAGCTGTTCCAAACTTGTATGAATTTCTTTCTTCTGCTGAAAAATGCTGAGAAGATATTCTGAAGAATGTCGGTAACCAAACAGTTTACGGTAGCTATTGACTTTCATAGTATTAAAAAAAAAATACCATGTAAGTCAATGGGGTCCATCAACTGTTTGGTTGCCGACATTCTTCAAAATATCATCTTTTGTATTCAGCAGAAGAAAGAAATTCATACATAACTTAAACGGGTAGTTCACCCAAAAATGAAATTTCTGTCATTAATTACTCACCCTCATGTTGTTTCCAAACCCGTAAGACCTTTGTTCATCTTCGGAACACAAATTAAGATATTTTTGATGAAAAATCCAAGAGGTTTTTTAATCCCCCATAGAAAGCAACATAATTACCACATTCAAGGTCCAGAAAAGTAGTAAAGACATCATTAAAATAGTCAACATGACTACAGTGGTTCAACCTTAAAGGTGCCCTAGAATTAAAAATAGAATTTACCTTGGCATAGTTGAATAACAAGAGTTCAGTACATGGAAATGACATACAGTGAGTCTCAAACACCATTGTTTCCTCCTTCTTATGTAAATCTCATTTGTTTAAAAGACCTCCGAAGAACAGGCGAATCTCAACATAACACCGACTGTTACGCAACAGTCGGGATCATTAATATGTACGCCCCCAATATTTGCATATGCCAGCCCATGTTCAAGACATTAGACAAGGGCAGCCAGTATTAACGTCTGGATCTGTGCACAGCTGAATCATCAGACTAGGTAAGCAAGCAAGGATAATAGCGAAAAATGGCAGATGGAGCAATAATAACTGGCATGATCCATGATATCATGATATTTTTAGTGATATTTGTATACTGTCTTTCTAAATGTTTCACTAGCATGTTACTAATGTATTGTTAAATGTGGTTAAAGTTACCATTGTTTCTTTCTGTATTCATGGAGACAAGACTATCGTTATTTTCATTTTTTAAACACTTGCAGTCTGTATAATTCATAAACACATCTTCATTCTTTATAAATCTCTCCAACAGTGTGTAATGTTAGCTTTAGGCATGGAGCACCATCAAACTCATTCAGAATCAAATGTAAACATCCAAATAAATACCATACTTACACGATTAGACATGTTGCATGACGAACATTTTGTAAAGATCCATTTTGAGGGTTATATTAGCTGTGTGAACTTTGTTTATGCTGTTTAAGGCAAGCGCAAGCTCTGGGGACAGGGAGCACGAGAATTTAAAGGGGCCGCAGCCTGAATCAGCGCATAGTTAATGATGCCCCAAAATAGGCAGTTAAAAAAATTAATAAAAAAAAATCTATGGGGTATTTTGAGCTGAAACTTCACAGACACATTCAGGGGACACCTTAGACTTATATTACATCTTTTGAAAACACGTTCTACGGCACCTTTAAAGTCCCCCTGAAATCAAAGTGTAAGTTTTTTAGCTTTTAATATGAATATTTTAGCCTAAAGGTTATGAATAATCTGGCGTGTTCCAAAATAATGACAAAATTCGCATTTAGGATATATAAGCATTCAAAACTTACAGTCTTTCACTTCCGGTAAAATGGATCACAGATTTTCATGACATCACATCGCACTTCTGTGGGAGTGCCTGCAAAAACACGCTCCAGAAGGCTCTGGAGCAGAGCCATAAAACACAATTAAGCAGAGAGAATGCTAGTCTTGAATATTTGAATGCTTGTCCATCTGATGCAGAAGCATTGGTCATTTGATTTCAGGGGCACAACGGATTAAGCAGATAATCAAACATCATGGTCATGGAAAATATGACACTGTGTAGTGCGATGGCTTTCAACCTCTGTTCACAGGGTCAATACAAACATGTAGGCTGAAGGTTGTGAAGCTATAGAGATACTCCACCCCAAAATTTTGTCATCATTCACTTGCCCTAATGTGGTTCCAAACTTTCTTCTGATATTTTGAAGAATGTGAAAAAACACTTTTTGTCCATATTTTGAGATGTTTTTCAAAAGTCTTTTTGTAGTTTTGGAACTACATGAGGGTGAGTAAATGATGACAGAATGACCATTCCTTTAAAGAATATTAAAGACAACACACTGGTATTTCAAGTGTTCTCCTGTAGCACAAAACTAGGTTGTATCTGCAGATCTTTGTCTACATGCTGACACGTCGTACCTAAGATGACTGGGAGTGATTCACAAAGCACACTGCTGTTTCAGCATAAAGAAAATGGACCAAAAACTCCATGAGACAGTTTCCCTTGACAATGTCATCACACCATTCTTTACTGTTGGACCTTGTGCCAAGACACTCCATTACGCATGATGAACAAGTACAGGGATATTTTAAGCCAAAAAAGTATACTTCATTTTTAAGCGAATACTAGAATGCGTTCTAGGGTGGGAATCACCAAATCTCCCATGATACGATTATCATGATTCTTATGCTACAATACAACATTATTGCGATTTTAAACATTTTGTGATATGCTGATCATTGCAATAACATATATTGCAAAATACTGCACTTTATTACCTTTTGTTCAACTGCAAATGCCCCCAAAGAAAAAAAACATATGTGGAAAAGTTGTATCTCATAAGATAAAGTTCTTATAAAATTACAGTTGTCAAATATAAATGTTTGCACACTTAATGCACTTTCACTGTATTTGTTTTTACAATACACATAATTTTAAGCAGTTTTACAAAGAATAACCTTAATGACACCGTAATGTCCAAGTCAAAGGTGACACTTTACTTTAAGCTCCTTTTCGGTAATGAAATGTAATTGTGTGTTGAATCATATAATCATCAAATACATAAATTTGCCACTAACAGATACTTAAAAGTGTACAACTTGGACGACAGATGGTGCTATGGGGTTATTTTTGTTGTGAAATAGCCCTACACAATAATTCAATGTTTGTTCTTTAAAAGAGTATAACCTGTATCACTGACATTATTGTGAGCAGATGCAGGCTGTTTTAAGTATCCTTCTTCACCCTCTTAAAGCATCAGACACTTTCTACCTCTGCTGCTGTCTTTCATGTTGTATTCTGAATGAGCACGATGACAGTGTAGATGTGGCATCATGTAGACAGCTTCTTTGAATCTAATTACGAGCAAACGTTTTGTTGCATCACAGAGCACTGCTGGCTTGTAATGCATACGTGGTGTGACGGCATTTGCGTGTCGAATTAACACATTTATTTAGCCTTCAGTGAGTCAATGTTCAGAAATATGTGAGAACCCTCTTCCTTTACACACAGCTCACTGCGTGTCCAAGAGAGAAAGAGAAAAGCTGCATCCCAATTCAGAGGCTGCATCCTTCGAAGGTCACATTCAAAGGCAGATTGCGTCACAGCGGAGTATTGAAGCCTGCCCCAATTTGAAGGCTCATTTGAATGCGGCCTAGAAATGTGGCCTTGGTTTGAAAGGATGCTTCAAAGGATGCAGCCTCTGAATTGGGACGCAGCTAGAGATGCATTTAGCTGATTTACTTGCACTGTTTGTGAAATTACAGCAAGTGTGTCATACGCGTACTAAAAAGTGAAGCCAAAACCAAAACGTTGATCACCCCCTAGTGGCTGGCAGCAGTGTAGGTCATATTAAACCCAGTCCTCTCCATGTAATCAAATGTTTGCTTTTCCAATAAGTTTGGTTTTAGTTAGTTATTTGTTGCCAAGTCATGATTGACAGCTGTGCTTGTGATTGAGTCTGTGGGAGCAGGAGTGTGGGCGGGACCTTGATGCCACAGCTCCACCTCAGGATCATTACTCTAGACTTGGGCTCCAAATAAAGTCATCAGCAATGACCATTTCTGGGATATTTCGGCTTCATTTCTCTACAGTGGAAGGAAGTGGAGAACTGGAGAACCAGCAGAACTGTTTTCAACAAAATAAGAAATGTTTCTTGAGCAACAAATCAGAATATTAGATTTTTGAAGGATCATGTGACACCGAAGACTGGAGTAACAATGCTGAAAATTCAGCACTGATCACAGGAATAAATTATAGTTTAATATATTAAATTACAGTTCAAAATTGTGATAACATTTTACTGTTTTACTGTATTTTTTTTAACAAATGCAGCCTTGAGAGAGCATAAGAGACTTCTTTCAAAAACACACAAAAAAATTTTGACCGGTATTGTATAATATGATGTATGCTGTACTTTGATAAAGTTTCTGGGAGATCAGATGGGATTTTAGTCATACTGCCAACCCTAACCAGCACACCACCTACATTTATATGCAAAGAAAAAATAAATAAAAAAGAAGAACTACTGTGGACATTATGCAAACATATCAGAACTAAATGGCATAATTTTAAGTTCAGTTTTAATCTTCAATTAAACCAACATAAAAAGAGAGTTGAAAAGCTCAACGAACTCTCTATATATGCATTCAGCATGCTGGAGGAAGTCATCTAAAACTGTGAAAAAATAAATATAAATCAATTAATTAATAAAAATGCTAACATCTCAGCCGTTAAAAACAATTTAAAATGAGCAACAGATTGAAGCCACTAAACAAGTCCAGTTGCTTGAAAACAACTGAAAGTCCAGCAGACATCCCACAATGACCTCAATGAATAAAAATCCTCACAGACGAACTGACATCTCAAGTTACAGGTGATTGACATATCGTGACATGAAGGTTTAGAATTTCATATATCAGATTTCTAGATATCTGACTGATTGTCTTGTAAAGGATCAATAATGCAGGACCAAGGATAGTTTATTACAGAAAATGGCTTGTTCATTTCATCTGACGTTGCCAGTGTTAGCAGCAGCTATAAACTGACTACAGTAAGATATCTCATTCTAGCTCCATTTTTCTTAGCAAGATGTAAATATGTGGCTTTTTAGTCAGGGGACGCTATTACGTTCCTAACGTTTTAATAAAATTCAAATGTAATGTCCAATAATATTTCAGGTAAAACAATAATGCCAAGTGTCTGTCTTCTAGGGTTAGCCAACATCAGCATCCGCAAAATCAGTTTGAAGGTCTTATAGGCTTTATGAACAATAACAAATTAAATCCTCAATCAAACATACAGTCTCAGACTGAAATGTCATTGAATGACAGCAAAATTGAAAATGTCAAAAACATCTCTAGGGCAATGCACTCAAAATAGCAACTATTAATCAGCAATGAAGTGTGTGTGTGTGTGTGTGTGTGTGTGTGTGTGTGTGTGTGTGTGTGTGTGTGTGTGTGTGTGTGTGTGTCGACGTTAAAAACGATCATCAAGAAAATTCCAGCTCATGTGCATTTAACAACCTTGTATTTTGACAAACATTAAAACAAAACAAACTCTGATACGCATATATAAACATACAGGCAACTTTACACGCAAAGATGAAGTCACGTTTCAACTCCAATGTGAGACTTATGTAACGATCCATCCAGTGTTCATATGCCTATCATCAACGTAATAATCTATTATGGTGAAATAATGGGATGATGAAATAAATATTTATATATATTTATATAAAAAAACGATATATAAAAAGAATATGTCCAAAAATAAACTAAATACATGTTGTTATACCAGTGACCTTTAACAAACATCAATAAATAATATCATCATACATGTGCTAATCACGCATTACATCCCATCTATCCACTCAAAAATCCACAACAATAATTAACGTATAAACCTTTAAAAACAGACAATGATAGGAAATGAGCATGAGGTCATAATATTTATGTACATACCTGATGTCAGTTCCTCCTCAAGGAAAGCCCTCTTGTTTATACCTCTTCCTTCTTTCACGACGATTTGATATATTTCCTTATTAATACACGATTAAATAAATACTTAAATATTTTGGTATAAAATCCTCCTGATGTCCTTCGTGTTAGCACGCCGGCTAATACCTTTATATGTCTTCAAATAAACCGATTTAATATGATTTAACTACACTGTCCACTGACCCTCTGTATTTCAAAACAGTAAATAAACGCCTGATAATAATGTTAAGATTTCAAGTACAGTTTTAATATTTTATCTTCTAAACCTTTTTTACTCGTCTAGTGTGTGGATGCTAAAGCTGATGCTAACCCACATAAACAGAACTCACAAACCTGTTAAAAAAATTATCACCAGATTTAAAAAATAATAATTGAAATAAAGAGCTGAGAACACTTTAACTGGCTTATTTAGTAGAATTTAAATGCTGAATAAATTGCCAGATATATATAGCGGTGCACGATCTCATCTCGTCCATGTAACGTTAGCTCTGATGGCTAATCCTGAGAAATTTAACGTATTTAGTCTAGCAAATAAAATCATAAAATATCGATTTGCCTCTTTATCTTTAACTTTATCAAACCCTGCTTTGTCACTTACAGAGAATATAATGATATTTAAGGGACTCTCATTTAACCTGGCCTCTCTTTTTTCTATACTATTATAATAAACCTCATCAAATAAAGGTGCAATATCGTATTATAAACACTAACTAATTAATATATCCGATAAGCTAGTGCGTTAACTCGCATTTAAAGTCTTTTTCTAGCTAAACAAAAACACGCACTGAGTATGTGCAGGCGCCTGAGATACTGAAATAGCAGAACAAACTGACAAGTCAGTCAGAATCCAGCAGTATCATCATTCATATACTGCCCCCTACTGATAAAACTACCAGAACCACGTCTGTCAAGATTTAAACTTTATTGGCATATAGTCTATATTTACACATACATACATGTTTACAGGCATATATACACGCGAAAGAAATTAATGGCAATAAGATAACAAAGATAAGTAAAACAATACATTGTGTTTCTCTCATACAAATACAAAAGTAGCTATGTGAAGTGTGGGAAGCAGCAGGTGTCCTTAATATGTATGTAATAACAATCTTTAGAGTGGGATGCTAAAGAGTGCATTTTGATCACACAGCATGTCTGTCTTTTTCTGCTATCCTGGACTGTCTGTGTCTTCCTGTATTATATGATGAGGCCGGCAGATTGGGTAACTAATGCAAGATGCAATTGCTAATGCAATTAGTTACTTTATTAGCAATTCAAGCAATATTTTAAAGCATTACTTTTAAAAGTAGTCTAACTTTCCAAACACTGTTCACAACGATGTATATATTCTTCTTATTGTGTTTTAATAATTTGGTCTAGCTGAGTTTTTATTCCAGTGATCAGCTTGACATGTTTTAGTTAGTGAGGTCACCACTCTAGTGTTACATAAAATGGTTAATGAATGTAATTTTATTATTATTATTTTTATTTTTATTGAGGCAATATTTGAGGCTATCATAGTATATTCTTTTTTTTTTCTTTTTTTTTTCTTTTCTTTCTTTTTTTTTTTTTTGGTCCCATTTAGTGAGCTCTTGGTTTGTGAATGGGCAGTAGAATTCAAATTCATTGTGCAATGGGTGTTATAACTGATGATTGGGATGCCAATTTTTATATTTTCTTAGCATCTGTCTCATTGTAAGGTTTTCAGTTTTATATGCTGTATATAAGAATAACATTCCAAAAACATTTGTATCTTAGCTGAGCATAAACAAAATAATGCGAATCAAATATTTGACAAAAATGAATAGGGCCTATATCTTTTTCTTTCACCTGTTTTACTGTTGATAAATAACACTGACATGAGTAGTTAAAAAAAAAAAACAACAATATTTTTGTAACTACCAAAATACCAAATACACTCCTTTTTCTTAATGTCAAATTGATTTCATATGTATCCCTTTAAGCTGAAAAATATTACAACAGTATTTCAAAATTTTCCAAAAATTATAGCGAGACGGTGTCAGACTGTAAACGCAGTCGCGCTTCCGTATGCCACCTGAAGAGGCGCTAAAGCGCCTCCTGATGTTTGCTGACTTGCTGCTCGGCTGTAGATGAAGAGAAGCCACCTCAGCCAATCAGAGGAGCGCTTACTGGTCGCGAGCAGCAACGGACACGCGTTTCAACAGAGCTCACAGGCATCAAAATATTGGAGGCTTAAAATGATGAATCTGGGGTGAGTGGGATCTTAATGGACTTTACATGATTTGATAGATTAGTAAACTACTCTCTTTGATCATGTTATGCAGTAATTTGTCACATTGAACAGTCAGCGTTTTACGCTGTTTTAGTGGTTTGCAAAGACGGGTGATTAAAGGATGCCATATTTTATGGCATGAAACGTAATCTGAAACCTCTATTATAAGCCCTGTTGTTTATTTTAGATTGATCTGAGCAATAAAATCTGTGGTGGTAACAAGGTGCACTATATGCTGGTTATCCCATGGCACTTTAGTAATAAATGATTGCAATAATCATGGCTCTTCGAATAATACCATGGTTTTAACATGGTAACGTTACTTGTTAGAATATTAGTGTGTTCTTCTCAGGTGTATTAATTTTTTTTGCAGTGATGGTCTGTTGTTTGAGTTGGAGAATGGCAAGCCCAGGCTCGTGTTGGCTAAATATGGTAAGAACATGAAATCAGTCACTTCATTGAAGATAATCCACTAACTTTGATTAGTTGCATCAAGATTAAATTTCACATTGTTGTAATATGTGCAGTAATTTGCTGTTTTACTTAACACTCAACAGTAAGGGTCAAACTAGCAAAACTAATACTTTTTTCCAGATAGGCCAATATTCAGTAGGTCACTTTAAAAGCAGTATTTATAATTAAATAATCTAAAGAAAAAATAAAACACTGAAGTTTTCACTACATTAATTAAATATACATTGTGTGTTATTTGAAGATACAAAAGTTATTCAGTCAAGAGCAGTGAGTGATTTCTCTTTGTCTTTTGTTGTTTGATTAACATTTATGATAAACAGCAGCAGGTTTATTAGGATACTGTCACTAAGACTTCAGATATCTATAATACTGATAAATATTTGATTTTCTGCCAACTGACATGACCGACTGTGTCAATGTGAAGCCTGAATGTGCACTGTAGCACAATATTAACAATCTCTCTGTGAAGGCAGATTGTGGAGACATTTTAATAGTTCAAAAATCTAATATGGTCGTATCGCCTACTCAAAAAAGTGTACACTTTCCCGTCACCAGGGACGCATTCCCTGCAAGAATGGACGTGCTTCTCAGATTTGTATTTGTGCAGACACATTTTCTGCCCTTGCTTCTTTTCCTTGCTTTCCATCATAATTTTATAATTATGTTTTAAGACAATACAAAAATTTCACTTCAGACAAAGAAAAATAAACAAGAAAAAAATACACAAGAAAATGCAAAAGTACCTGAGCTAAAATGAACTAACAATGAACCGTTTTATGTTTATTAACTAATATTAATATTAATACTAATATAAGGAGTTTTCTTCAGGTCATCAGGATATTTCCCACCTAATGTTTGTGCTTTATGAGCACTGCATATTACCACTACTAATCATTTGACATACCGCATTCTGCATACTATACAGTTGGGAAACAGACTCTCTGTCTGTATTTTGGCTGATAATCTCATTTTATACAGGTGCTGAATCTAAATCTTCTAATAAGAAGGGCTTTTGTCGGGTAAGTAAACCTCTATGCAACCTTTGTGCAGGAACTATGTGTGTAAAAAAAATAAATAAATAAATAAGTGTGTGTAAATTTGACATCTAAATTCTAGAAGTTATCAAACATGAATATTGTTGTGAAATGTGTGTCACTTGCAGTGCTGGGGAAAGTTACTTTTAAAAGTAATGTGTTACAATATTATAACAATATTATAATAGTTACTCCCTAAAAAAGTAACTAATTGTGTTACTTTTTAATGGAAAGTTATACATTTTGCGTTACTTTTTCTCTACTGGGCTGGGCTGTCTTTTTCTTTCTTTTTTTTTTAATAACAAAATATAAAAAAAGTAATATTTTTGGCAAATGTAAAGGCTTTTTCACAACAAAAGTGAAATTAATAAGCCTCAGGCTGAAGGAAATGCAAATTCTAGACTGTACAGTAGAGGGTGCGGCTCATACAAACCTTTCAGCTGTGCTGCCATTCTTGACCGCAGAAGAATAGGACCCAGGAGTAGAAAGTTCAACACTCTTCCTTAAGCAATAAAAACAAAAAATGAAACAAATGTGATGTTTTTGCTTATTAGTATGATTGAATTGGATCATCGAAGGTCAGCAGCAAATACATTGGTTAATAAAGTGAGATTAAATATTTATATTTAATCTCACAATATAAATATTAAATATTTGTTATTTAACATTTAATTATTGCAGGTTTGCGTAATATTCTGAGTTTGCATTTCACAGTTTTTTTATTTATTTTGAGGAATATTGAATGTTTTTGTGCACGTGAGATGAGTAAATGCATGTTTACATGTTCAGTCTACATAGAATTACAATAACCATCAAGTTCACACACAACACCTCTGCACTAAACATACTTTACTCCTTACTTGAAAAAAGTCCTTACTTTACTCCTTACTTGAAAAAAGTAATCTGATTACATAACTTTTGTTACTTGTAATGCGTTACCCCTAACACTGGTTACTTGTGTATGTGATCTATATCCTTTGTTTTCAGATTCCTCCAAGGAAAAGAACACAGAAAATCATCAGCTCAAAACAAGGTCCTCCTCAAACAGACAAAGCTGAACAGGAGAGAAAGAGCAAAGACACAGCAGCTGTTAGTTCTGTAGAGCAGAATATCACTCACAGACCCAGAGTGACCAACACAAAGCACAGCACGGAGTCTCTGAGAGTCCAGTCAGGGAACAACAAGAATGAATCTTGCATAGTCACACAGCAGAAAGAGAGTGTAGTATGTTTGACACAGGAGCAGTTTCAGCAGATACTGAGCACAATCAACAGCACATCCGCTGCAAATGCACTGCATGGACCGAACACGCACACCCACACAGGTGCGCATATACAGTAGGGCCTAGGGGTATGATTCATTTTAATAAATTCATGCAAAACATTCTTAACTACAACATTTATTTTCTTGTTAGCAGAACCTGCTGTCAGCTCAGAGGAAAACAGTCATGGAACTAGAGAAGCAGCTAAAGATTTCATCCCAGATGGCCGTCAACACAGAGTGTCACAAGTAAAGACAGACAGAGGAGAGTAAGAAAAGTTACTTGTATTAACATCTGTATCTGATGAGGTGAATCTTTTAAAAAATGTGCTTAGTTGTAATGATAATGTTAGAATGACAAGAAATGTTCTGAAAGTCTCGTTTGTTCTCTTTTTTTTTTTTTTTTTTTTAAAGCACTAATATACTCTCTCCAAAGTTCTTTTTCATTCTTCGCTTAGAGGTAGAAAAAAAGAGAGTTGGGAATACCTTTGCAGCGATTATACTGTTATCAAATGTGCCGAAGCTGTTGAGAACGAAGTTTAGATAAAAAAATGTAAATATGCTTTACTCTAATATGTATATGCTTTCCTCTCAATTTCCTTTCAATTAGAATTACAACTTCTACTATATTATAAAGCGGCTCTCCAATGTGTTCATGTTTTTACTCACGTCTGACCTTAACGGACTGAACAGAAGAAATGAACTGGAGAAGATTTCCATGTCAAAGAAGGCAGAGCCTCAAAACCACACCCATCTATTACATAATTGCCACAGACCAGTGGGGGTTTGAAGGTGTTTACCAGGAGGTGCAAACTTTTCCAGAAAGTTTGCTATGGCAAGCTGCTTCGAACTCCCGAAATAAACTTAGTTTTGGCCTGATTTCTTTCAAAATTACGTCACACCAGTTTGTTCTTCGCATGAAGTATATAAGGGCATTTAAGGTAAAATATGACCAGTGCCATGAAATATTGCTTGCTTTTGATGCTAGGTTTGGTAAGATTCATTCATTGAGTTAATTGATGAATAGTTTTTGACCATGATAAACAATTATTTTGTTCTCTTTTGTTTTGATTTAGGTTTCCATCAGATGGGCAGCATTCAGGGTTGTTCAGCACATTTGGAGAAAGGGAAAGGGACAAAGACAAACTGGAAGCCAGAAAAGCTCAATGGAGGAGAGAGCTGGGTACTGATGTGCAATTAGACTCTATAAACCTCTGTGTCAACTATAAGTAACAAGAGTTTAAATAATAATGAGTGTGGCATAGAAAGTCTATGAATACAGTGGACAAATTCTTTACATTAAATTTACCTTAATCTAATGAACTCAAATATCATGGGAAAACTTAACTATCTTATAAACTAGCGATTGTATGAATTTGTATGTGATTCGTACAGAAAAATACGGTTTTTAGAAAGATAAACAAAAAAGCAAACAAATTGCAACAAGAATGTGTTGAATTATCGGTGATGAAATGTATGGCTGATCAGTTTGTTACTTTACAGATGAGCAGATGGCTCTAAAAAGGCAGCAAAAAGCCAGTCTCAAAGATATGAGAGCTGAAGCGAGACTGAAAGATGTGCCTGAAACAGTAAGTAATTATTATATTCTCTGCATTCATTTTGCCGTTGAAACGCTTTCATACCTATCTGTGTCTGTTCAATTTGCCACAGTTAAGGCTGCCAGTACAACCATATATACTGTGACACACAATAAAGATTCTGCTATGCCTTTAGGGCTGTAATTTGTTTTTAAATCAACAGTCCACAAGAGGGTGCAACAATTAAATATAAATTATACAGCACTTTGTTATAATGTTTTTAATGAAAAAAACCCTGACTGTTGACAAAAATGCATTTGTTTGAAATTAAAGAGTATTATAAAATCAAAAGGTTTAACCTAGACTCTCAGACTAGTTGTTGTTGTTTTACAGTTTTTGGTCTCATTTTTGTACATTCTGACTAGTTCAAGTTCATTTGTGCGTTCACATTGCAATTTCATATGTATAAATCTCATGAGGATAATTTACTTTTTTTTTTTAAATTCTGAATTTAAGGATTTTTTTTTTTTTATATATTCACACTCGTGCTCCTAAATATGTTTTAAAGTTTGTACGCATCTATTTTAGTCACAAATGTGAGGGAAACGCTTGCACCACCAGGCCCTGACTTAATGTCTGACATGCTGATTCAGTGGCCCCTTTACACATTAATCCTTGTAAATTACCTTAAAATTACCAGACTGACCGGTAAATGCACAAATGTGCTGTTTACACAAGTAACAGAAATCTGTTTTTTTACAAAAAAAAAAAACATAAACTCTGTGATGTCATCAGAAATTACCTTTAAAGGCTGAGCCGTTTTCCCTATGGCCAGTGCTCTGACGTCCTGACTTTGAGTCCAAGCTTGCGGAACTTTCCTGATCCCATTCCCTTCTCTCTCCCACTTCACTTCCTGTCTGCTCTAGACTACTTGGACTCCTATCGCAAGAAAGGCAAAAACACCAAAAATAGCCCTTAAAAAAAAAAAAAAAAAAAAAAAAAAAACAGACACATAACACTGTAGTTACTATAGTACAGCAGTTACTTTTTCATACTATAGCCTAGTAACTGCAGAGAGCCGTTACTTTTATAGCCTGTAAGTTTTGAAGGAAGTGGACAAGGCAGTGATTAGAGAGACCCAAAACCGCCACAGGCAAAAAAGGTCCAGTGTCTGTTATCAGTAGTGTAGTGATGTATATCACACCAAAGTCACATTAAAAAAAAAGCAGCTTTCTGTTGATCAGTGTGGCAAATTCACTTGACCAACTGGTGAAATCTGTGTGGTGGAATCTTTCTGCCCATGAAAATTCATCGAACAATTCAGTAAATGTGACTGCACCTTAATAAAGCATCACTCCATGACAGAGCAACATGAAAATTCTGATGATTATCATTAAAAAACATTTTTTACACATCTGTCTATCTGTATACATCTGTGGCCCTGTTTATACCTGGTGTTGAGGTGCGTTTTGGTCGGCTCACAAGTGGACGACACTAAATACTGGTGTAAATGGGCTGTAAAAGTTTTGAGCTTGTCCACTTTCGACCAATTCCAGAGGTAGTCGAAAACGCATTTGACCGGATTGCTTTCGAAGTGTCTGTTTTCGTCTACTCTTCACCTACTGACCAATTGTGTAAACATTATGGAAAGCGCACAAGCCAGACGGGATTTAAACTTTGTCAGCAGAAGACCGAAGTTTGGTTTAAAGAATAAAAATATACTAAGCACAATGTTCTCCCACCATTCCTGATTTCTAACATACACCCTCTGTGTTCTCCGTGGTCTTGCCGCTATCAGAGCAGAAACGAAAGCTGCTGCTCTCCAAAATGTTTTTCCATGGTCTTGAGTTCATATGTAAATTGCGTGAACATCCATTAGATCTGAAAAAAAACCCACCCACCGACCCTCCCCTCAAAAAAATCAGGACAGATGTAGTTGAAAGTGGACAAGAGACGGATTTAAACACCAGGGGCCCTATTTTAACAATCTAAGCACATGGTTTGAAGCACATGGCGCAGGTGCTCTTTGACACATGGCATGTCCAAATCCACTTTTGGATTTTTGTGTGTGAACAGTGTAAGCTCATTGTGCACCCACCTATAGGCGCATATTACTAACGCAGTCTTTAAATAACAAACAAAAAATAAATAAATAATGCACCATTGACTTTAGACCAGGTTTTTGTTGGTCATTGGCTCAGTCCTTCTCAGTTGCGTCAAAATGGCAACAAGCCAACAATACGTCTGAACACACCTTGTTTTCAGACCAGCACGCCCATGGGCGAACAGATGGGTGCAAGTGCATTTGCTGTTTAAACAACGTGGGCGCTGGATGTGAAAATGATAACTGCGTCGGGCTGAAACTAGCAAAAAACTCTCCTGGCGTTGCATTGTGCTGGGTGTATCATAGGGCCCCAGGTGTAAATGAGAATGTGTCTCCCTCGTCTTCTTGTGATCCGATCAACAAAAACGCTTCTTAACACCAGGTGTAAACAGGGCCATTGTCCATGTATAATTGAGATGTGGATGTATGCCCCATGTCTTGGTGCAGGATGGGATGAGCACACGAAATGCTGCTGGAATAGAGAGTTCAAAGCGCAGAGCTCTAGCTCAGACACAGCGAGAGCTGCCCGCTGCCATCCGCTCGGCCTTTATAGTGGGGGTGATGTTTCAGCATTTACTCGCATCTTGTTTTTTTGGCAAACTTAGAATAATGTCTGCTGCAATGTCTCTACAATAGATTGATTGATAGATTTGAATGATGCTTGACTGTATCTGTGGTGTTTGATGCGTGAACAGGAAGCAGCTCCTATGGAGGACATGTTCAACACTCAGAGAGAGGAACAGCAGAGGCGATGGTTACAGGAACTGGACCGGCAGAGAGAAGAGGCCAAACTACGACGACAACAAGACAAAGAAATTAACAACCAGGTGAACTCATCCCACAGTGATTCCAGTCGAGACAGGTCAAGTTTTTTTGAATAGCACTTTAAACAATACAAATTGCTTCAAAGTTGCTTTACAATAAAACATAAGTATCTCGATTCAGTTTCGGAAATCATTCATTTTCATTTTAAGCTAAAGCCGGTTTCACACTGTATGATTTAGAAGAGACTGTTGCTAGACAGACTGTATGAACATGATCCGTGTTGTAAGTCACTGTAAGCACTGTATGATCTCAGTTGTCATTAATGTCAGACTGTATGTCAGTTAAGAAGTGTTAAAAACTGACTCACGCAGGAAGACTCATCCAGAGTTTTACATCATCAATCCGTGTCGTGTTCGTGATGATTAGTTGCATTTACATGTGGCATTGAAATGGTAGCTAGCAAACAAAAACAATCTCTAGCATTAATTTTGATCATGGCTTTGTCTTAAAAAGAATAAACAAAGACGATGTGTGTGGAGCAGTTAGTGGTTTGCTGTTGTCTCACTAATTGTATCAACAGGTTTTGTGCTCCTGTTGCTTTTTTATTTGATGGTTGTCATAGGAGAAGTCACACTGCAGGACTGTGCTTCACATCTTTTGACAGCCAGAATTTTGCTAGAAATTCCCCTACACACCTGACTCAAGTTTACCTGGGGCGTCTCCAACCGACATCCAACTGTCTACAGTCAACACTTAAAATGTATACTCTAGTGCGTGTCTCCAGTCGACACCCTGCTGTGTCGGACAACGTCTCGCCCACTATGAACATTGTTACTTGGGAATAAGGTCTTTAGTGCTCCACTAACCTGCAGTAACCAGATAGACTCTAGAGACAATGCCTTTGAATATGCTTTAGTCTCGGCTGGGAGGATCTCGTATAAAAGCAGGGTGATTCCCAGGGGTTATGGGGTTACATATTAGGTTTTCAAAATCATATCAATGTTAATCTCTTTGTCATATAGTGTTCTGTAACTTCTGTCTCCACAGGTCGAGGACATCGAGCGGTGGGCCGTTCATTTTGACTCTTTGCATCAGCCCTCAACAGTAGGCCCTGATCAAGGGGTGCCTGACATGAGCAGCTGTTTGTCTCATCATCGGTCCATTTCAGGAGCCCTGTCCACTGCATGGGAGGGCATGAGCACATTTGGAGGGGACAGTCTGGGGAGGGCCAGCGTTGACAACACTCAGGGAAACCAACAGAGATCCAGGTCAGTTAGCTGAAAGGTTCATGACACACAGGTCATTATTACACCCGTATACTCTGAGTTGACAAAGGTAAGAAAATAGATCTATACTGAGCATAAAAATGATCATCATTTAGACTGAAAAAAAGACTGAAAATGTGAAAAATTGATGAACTGTAATTTCCTTACTCTATGCAGTAAAAAACTTATGACACTGTTTATGTAATTTTACTTTAAAATATTGTTAAATGTACTGTTTTTGGAAGTGAAAAAGAACAAGTCATCACATAATTTACAGTGAAAATGGAAATCTCAGCTCACATTTATTTTTCGTCGAAATAGCTGTTTTTTCTTATCAGATATGTACATTATGGTTTTATGTAATAACTTATGTTATTTAATTAATGTTTAGCGTCATGTGCTACCATGATGGTGTTTTGTGTGTATGACACTGTACGCCTTCTATACAGTACAGTCCAAAAGTTTGGAACCACTAAGATTTTTAATGTTTTTAAAAGAAGTTTCGTCTGCTCACCAAGGCTACATTTATTTAATTAAAAATACAGTAAAAACAGTAATATTGTGAAATATTATTACAGTTTAAAATAACTGTTTTCTATTTGAATATATTTCACTTCAGTGTCACATGATCCTTCAGAAATCATTCTAATATGCTGATCTGCTGCTCAAGAAACATTTAATGTGTACAATTGTACAAAATATTTGTGTACAATATTTTTTTTTCATGATTATTTGATGAATAGAATGTTCAAAAGAACAGTGTTTATCTGAAATCTAATCTTTTGTAACATTATAAATGTCTTTACTGCCACTTTTGATTGATTTAATGCATCCTTGCTGAATAAAAGTATTCATTTCTTTAATTTCTTTTCAAAAAAATAAAAATAAAAATTCTTACTGACCCCAAACTTTTGAACGGTAGTGTATAATGCTACAGAAACTTTGTATTTCAGATAAATGCTGTTCTTTTGAACTTTCTATTCATCAAGGAATCCTGAAAAAAAAAGGACACAACTTTTTTCAACATTGAAAATAATCATAAATGTTTATTGAGCAGCAAATCAGCATATTAGAATGATTTCTGAAGGATCATGTGACACTGAAGACGGGAGTAACGATGCTGAAAATTCAGCTTTGCATCACAGGAATAAATTACTTTGTCAAATATATTTAAATAGTACACAGTTATTTTAAATTTTTAATAATATTTCACAATATTACTGTTTTTTACTGTATTTTTAATTAAATAAATGTAGCCTTGGTGAGCAGACAAAACTTCTTTTAAAAACATTAAAAATCTTAGTGGTTCCAAACTTTTGAACTGTACTGTATATTAGTATTTACTTGTGGAAAAACTACTTGTGATGCACTTTGTTTGTTTATGTGGCTTTCCCTTTACCACCAGTGTTTTAAGGTGGTTGTCAGTAATATATAATAAAGGTACAAAACCGATTTTAGACAGATTTGGTTACTGTATAAATTAAAGTTCAGTCTGTAAAACTTAAAATGTTGCTTCGATAATTTTTACGGTTTTGTAACCACAACTGCTGGCTTTTTACCTGAAATTTCGAGAAGGTGCTCGCTGCAGAGCAAATGAGTGGAGCTTATGTTAGCTCCCCCTCGCTAGATATCTCTCCATCCCATTCAACGTCCAGAGAGGTGGAGAGTTCTATCCCTCCACCCCACTGGACGTCCAGAGAGGAGGAGCTGGCCATCATAGACTCTGCAGTGAGTACCACTTGGAAATTTCACAGATTTTTTTTTTTTTTTTTTCAGTGTGTCAGGCCATGGAATCTCATTGGTCATTCCTTGCCTTACCAGCTGTCTTCAGTGTTTTATGATCATGCACCAAAATGATTTATTCTTTGTTTGGAATAACTAAACAAATTCTTAATATTCTAAGTCTGTCTTGTTCAAAGTTTTTTTTTGAAAATAAAAATGCCCTTGTAATTTGTTGTTTAGTTATCTTCGCACAATGACAGCCTTGTTGGACCCTGCTCAGATCGAGGAACGAGAACGCCGGAGACTCAAACAGCTTGAGCACCAGGTAGGATTCATCCCTTGACCAAACTGACAGGAAATCACTGCTGTATAGTATGTACCTTTATATTTATACAATTGTGAGCTCTATAAATCATATGTGTAGCGAGCAATTGAGGCTCAAGTAGAGGAGCGCAGACGTCAGAAAGAGAAAGAGGAGGCCACACGACGAGCACAGGAACAAGAAGAGGAAAGGAGGATTGAAAGAGAACGAGAACGACTCCAGCAGCAGTATATAAATGACACAGAGCGACAGAGACACAGAAAGGTAAAATTAGCCTGCACACCTACTGCACAAATTTAAGCAACGAAGTGGTCAGGAGATATGAAAAGTTGCTATTTTTGCTTATAACTTCTGAATGGTTTGGCAAAACTGGTCTCTTTAGATTTGGTGCAGCATGCCAAATCGAACGATACCCAATTATCCGATGTCGGCCATTTTGAATTTGGTCATAAACTGCTATATTTTACAAATGCATTGGCGCACACCGTTACGAAACTTGGTGAGTGTCATCAGCACCATGCCCTTAAGGTAGTGTTGTAGTCAAGACCACCTAATCCGAGACCAAGTCAAGTCCAATGTTTCTTGAGACCAAGACAAGACCAAGACTTTGAGGGGTTGAGACCAAGACGCGACCAAGACCAAGGCAAGGCTAGTCCGAGTCAAGACCAAGACCAGACCAGCACTCCTTAAATTCATAAAGATTCACATTGCTGCCTGAGAAATTACTTATTTTTAATCAGTAAATATAATTAGAATAAGACTATATAGAGCTGTTACCAATCAAATTAAATCATTAACAAAATTCATCTTTGCACTGCAGAGGTGGTACAGAAGATGCATCTGAATTGGTAAAATTACAATTGCATAAATAATGTTGAGAATAATGTTTTAAATAATGTTTTTATTGAATGTTTGTTCAAAAGCAATATCATGTTTAAATTTGTGAAAACAGTTCTCTTGCTCTTGTGATATTGCTTAATTCTATCACATGATGTTGTAATAAAAAAATCCAGATTTCAATATCTTGAATTTTGTGAGCAATTGTATTAATTTTGGTGACATTTTTGACACAGTCCCTCTTTAATTTCTGAACTGGCACAATAAATAAATCAGACAATGCACTGGCAATTTTGTGATATCCTTTGCAGCGACCGCAGTTGTGGTTTGGACCAGTCTTGAATCAAAACCACAAATGTGTACAAATGTGATTGAGACTGAGACGAAACCAAGACCTTCAAAAAATGGTCTTAAGACTGATCTCAAGACCAAGAACGATCTAAAGTACTACAACACTACCTGAAGGTACTCAATTTTTTGAGACAGCGCCATCCAAAAACGTACGGATTTCGTGTTGATAGATGAAACTGTTTTCTTATACCATATCAACAAATTTGATGGTATAATGTCAAACTGCATCTGAGGCTATATCTCTGGAAAGATTTGACATATTGACACCAAACTTTGTCATTGTCACTACTCTGACCACACCACATCAATTTGGTGTCAAAAGTAACAAGCAATCATGTCACATTACAAATGATTGTATTTATGTGCTTTCGACCATTTAGCTTAAAATGGTCTCCAAATGTCTTTACTCATTTTTGCAGGTGATCTGATGCTTGCTGTCTTGATTTTTAGCTCCTCATTGTGCATCTGTGGTGCTTGGCCCCTTAATTGCTGTGTGCAGCCAGCTATACTTATTATTAATATTTTAAAGGTGATACATATGAACATATGAAATGTCCCTATTTCCTGTCAGATATCACTACGAAAACTAGCCAATCAGAAACACTCTTTGCTTTTTGGAATTATCTTGCCCAGTGCTCTCCTTCAAACAAAAATCAAGTAGAATATATATATAATTAATTTATACATTGTGTGCGAAAAATGGTTTAAAATATCAAATGAAACTGTTCCTGACCTTTTTTCTGGGGCAACTTGCACTGTGGCTCTTTCACTCTATTTACATATTTTTCCAATTTGTTTGGTTTTTACTACTGTAAAGTGTCACTGACAGGTTTTCCTTGTACTGCACAAAGTCTGCTTGGTTGAAACCACACCAAATGGCTTGATTAGTCTCGGGAGGGCATTTTTAGTTGTAAAAGAATTACATCGTATGAGCTCTTGTTTCAAAAGAATAAGAAAAATGGTAGGGTCTATTTCAAATTTCAAATATTTTGAATATGAAAGTTGTAAAATGTATTCCAGGAGGTGAAGTCACGTAAAACTGAGGAGCTGTATCAGAGCATTCAAAGAGCCCAAGAGGAGGCGATTAAAGACAGACAGTTCGAGAGAATCAGAGACTTGGCCAAGAAAGGCCACGATGTGTCCAAACTACTGCACAGCCTGGAAGGAGACTCAGTCTCAAAGGGTATGGGAGTAATGAAACATTTGCTTTGTATTTGCAACATTTTGTATGCATTATTATAAAGTAGTCTTTTAGCCCTCAGTGGTCCAGATTTACCTGGTTCATCAGCAATCTTAACATCGTCCAAGAGTCAAACCCAGAGAATGGCACCGCCTTCCACAACATCTCCAAGAAAAGACACTGCTGTTCAGACAGGTTTGTTTGTCTTTTAAAGGGATAATTCACCCAGAAATGAAAAATTCTGTCATCATTTACTCATCCTTATATGTTGGAAGATTTTTGATTAATCTTTTTTTTTTTTTCGTAAAATGACAGGTTGTAGACAATGACAATGGCTGTCAAATTCCAAAAGGGACAAAAAGCCTTCAGAAGCCTTTAGTGAGAAATAGACTGAATTATTCATTCTTTACTTTTGATCTGACGTGTCATTAGCCTTGTTTCCATCCACTTATTTTTATGTGAATTTTGGGATATCGCTTAAAAAAAACGGTGGATGGAAACATCTAGATGAGCATAAATTCTAAAAACATATGCGCTCAATTGAGGCAGATCTTTTTTTTTATCTGATAAGAAGACATGCACATTGAAACTATGATGGAAACACATTTACTGAATAAATCCCGCGATGCACAACAAAAATCTCACATGACTTTGCCTCAACAGTGGATGTGATTGGATAACTGGCCTAAGCAGCGAACCAATCACATCACAGCATCTCAAATGTTGGTTTGGTGGTTCTGAAACGCCTTAGCCAAAGTATGTCTTCACAATAATTTGGTTTAATTCCTTCCAAGAAATGTCTCACACGATTGCACTCCCAAACAGCAGAATCTAAACACAAGTGAACATGACAGCGTTTATTGCATTTTGTCTGCCGCTTCTGAGACACTAAGTCATTTATGATGGATTAAAGGATAAAAGAGCCACAGTTTCTCTTCTGATTGCAGCAACTTCCATTTTTATTACAGATATTTTGTGCCAATTTTCACAGGAAGTGACGATTTTGTTCTCTTGAGCACATGGGATAGAAACACTGCTTTATTCTCAAATGTTTTATGCGATATTTCAGTTTTGTACACAGATTAAATTCGCAACTTTGGATTTTTGAAACATAGCTAATGATGGCAAACCTGCATATATGTGATTTAAATCAGAACATGGTTCATGAGTGGATTTTTGTGAATTCTAATTTTTGTTTCTCTCTCACATGCGCACACACACACACGTTTATTGTGTTTTTAATGGTTTTTGCCTTGGCACTATGAACTGTTGTATGAAAAATTATTTTTAAAAATTCCCCCATTTGTTTAACAAAACAAATAGCATTTGGAATAAAAGGATGTTAAGTAAATAATGACAGAATTCAAATTTGTGGGTGAACAAGAGTATTTATAAAAAAAAAAAATGTATCAGCATTAGCATAATATCAATCTGTGATTTTGCAGAGATCAGTCATCAGCCTGAGAATATCTTGATCTCTAACAGTCTCAAACTATCTCCTGCTGCAGTAATGCACACAGCTCCTCCCAACACTCTAAATGGCAAGAAATCCCATCATGGTGAGGGACAAGCATCTGAAAAGAGCAAAGATCATCTGTCTACTGCACATAAAGAAGTCAGAGCCGACCCTTATGAGCCTTACGCACGGACCAGCAGGAACCACAAACTGGAAAAAAGGCCTGAGTGGAACACACAGCAACCCAGTAAAGCATTCGTCCCTGCTTCTGAGAGGTACCCTGAAGCCCTGAAGAGACACAGGCAGGAGAGCAGGAGACAGAGGCAGATAGAGCTCATGACGCTGGTGGAAAGAAACACGCTCTCACGAACACCGCAGCAAGAGCTGCTACCACCAGCATACGCTGTTAATAATCAAAAACCTCAAGCGCAGAGACACAGAAAGTCACCACAACCACAGGTGCCAGTTCACTATTCATAGTATTCAGGAATAATTACGTAGGGTGGGGAACCAAGCATTAAAAAAAAAAAAAAAAAAAAAAATTAGTGACCAGTTATCTGTCAAGTACTAAAAGAATAATTAAAGTCCTCAGCGCTGATGAATATAATGTTTGCTGTCTGTCACCGCACCGGTGTGGATACTGTACTTCAGAATCACAGATGAAGATTGAAATATGACCAAAGTAAGAATTTTCACTGGAAAATGTCATCTGAACAAGTAACATGTCTGGCACTTTTGTTCTGACCAACTGAGAGGGAAAAAAAAAAGATTTACAATAAATCACGCTGCTATCACTACACAATGGTAATTAAATCTAACGATTGCTTAGCTCGGATCATGTCAAAAAATGTACTTGCTCAAATTGATTGGATATTTTTTAACCAAAAAAAAGTTACAGACAGCGGCTTTAAATTCCTTACAGTCCCCACCCCTATAAATGCATATAGTGCAGACTTGTACATGTTAGAGTGCTGATGTTGTTTCTTCTCTTTGTTCAGAGTGAAAATCAACTCCAAGAACCATCAGCCTTCCGTGCTGAAAGGTGAGTCTGTTAGCCAGATGCATGAAGCTACTTTAGGTTTCTTATCTAGGAAATGAACAGATGCTTAACTCTCTCTCAATGTATGTCACTGTGATGTTCTACAGTAACTATTTAGGGTCAGAACAATATTTGCAAATTTGATTATCATATTTGATACATCAGGCGATAATGGCTCATATAGTATAATAATCATCCTTGAGGAGGAAGAACACCACGGTTTTGTTTAGATGCCCAACCTGAGCAAAAATATGCAATTTCATGTAGTTGCTGATTTTATATCTATATATATAACAAGCTACGCAATATCGTGTTTATTATCGGAGAGGAATTCCCTTCGATAATGAACGCGATATTGCGTAGCTTGTCAGTGAACTACGGCTCTGTCTATTAAATGCCACTCCATTTGAAAGCAAGTGATGGCGATTTAGCGGTAATCAGGGAACTGGCTTTACTGATGAAATGCGCGTGACAATCGCATGCAATATATAGCCCAGCCCTAATATTGATTAACTGATATCTCAGACAAAATATTGCTAGAGGTTTTATTTTTGTTCCACAAATGAAAATAGTGAAATTTTTGTGAAATATAGATTTGGAATTATATGTAGGGAATGCATACAATTGCAGTGAGCTGTAATAACTCTGGGACATTTCACTAAAATCATTGAATATATTTGAATACAGTTCATATTTACACCCCATACCTCATAATGACAAACCAAAAATCAGATTTGTGATATCTTGGCTGATTGATTAAAAAGAAAAAAAAAAATCTTAAATATCATATTGACATAAGTATTCAGACCCTTACCTCAGTACTTGGTTAAAGCACCTTTGGCAAAAATTACAGTAAACTCAAGTCACCTTTATTTCTGTAGCGCTTTATACAGATTGTTTCAAAGAAGCTGTGATAAACAGGGAAATAATGATTCAGTGATGTACACAGAATTCAATTCTGCTGTAAAGCAGCTCTGAAAAGACAGTACTTCAGCTGAGGTCTGTTCATTATTGATTCAGTTCTGATGTGAAGATCATCAAATTAGTTCATTTAATCTATAAAGCAGCTCTGCAGAAAACAGTGATGCCATCATCCAGCTCAGTTCAGTTCTCATCCAACAGCATCAGTGCAGTCAAATCAATAATATTGTTGAATATTAAGTGTCCCCAACTAAGCAAGCCAGAGGCGACACTGGCAAACGGCATCAGGTGACAGAATGCAGGAAAAAACCTTGGGAGAAACCAGGCTCAGTCGGGGGGCCAGTCCTCCTCTGGCCAAACAAAGCAATTTGGTGTGATTATGATTCCAGGCTCCATAACAAGTCATGTTGTGGACCTTCTGCTTGAAGATCGGGATACATCGTCGGCATATGGAGTGAGGAGGAGTTGAAGCTGGCCATTGGGACTGTCTGTACAGCCTCAAGTATTTTGAGTCAAATGCTACAAGCTTTGCATACCTGGATTTGGAGATTTTCTGCCATTCTTCTCTACAGATCCCCTCAAGCTCTTTCAGGCTGGATAGTGACCACCGTTGGACAGCCATTTTCAGGTTTCTCTTTAGATGTTTGATTGGGTTCAAGTCTGGGCTCTGAGCCACTCAGGGACATTCAGAGTGGTTCTCTTGTGTTGTCTCTCCGCTGTGTGCTCAGGGACATTGTCCTGTTAGAAGGTGAAACTTTGGACCATTCTGAGGTCCTAAATGCTCTGGACCAGGTTCTTTTAACCTTCTACTGATAAACTATTTTATTTATCCTATAGAAAACAATTGTAGAATTACAAATGTATCTGAGAAGTTCATTTGGCCCTTGAGTATATTTTGCTTAGTCAGGGATTTTTTTAGTAAACAACATTTAGCTGTGGAAAGAATAAGACCACTGTTAAAAGGTGTCACGTGGAAGCTTCTTGCCTCTGGAAAGAATTGATTGTCCTTGGAGAATGTTACATTTTGCCTATGAGAAAGGGTTGACCATCAATTGGCAAAATTCCACAATTAGAAAGAAAGTCAAAAGATGTAAAACTTAATTATGTGAAAACAGGAGGGGTGAATCTTACCAGAGAAATATGTCACTTGGTTGAGACAAATTCAGATGCAGCGGCTGTCCTCCCGGCTTTGTTGCTTTGTTCAATAAAGTCTTATTTTGATTTCCGGAACTCTCCCTCTTGAGCTTCATTGACATTTTCCATAACACTACCTTGACCGGTCCTCCAGTCCCTGCCTGTGAAAAACACTCCCATAGTATGATGCTCCACTGTTGGGATGGTATGGTGCAGGTGATGATCGATGCCTCGTTTCTTCCAGACATGACCCTTTTAATAAAGGCAAAACAGACCAGAGAATGTAGTTTTTGGCAGTCTGAAAAACTAATTTGATGCTTTTACCCTGCCATAAACTCAGGTTGGTGGAGTGTTGCAGTGATGTTCTTCAACTTTCTCTCATCTATACGATCACTGGAGCTCAACCAGAGCGACAGTTGGGTTCTTGGTCACCTCTCTTACAAAGGCCCTTCTCCCCTTGCACTCAGTTTGGCCAAGCAACCAGCTCTAGGAAGAGACCAGCTCTGTTCTAAACTTCTTCCAGTAAGAATTATAGAGGCCACTGTGTTCTTGGGAAACTTCAATACAACAAAAATGTTTTTTTGTAATCTTCCCCAGACTTGACCTTCGATCTGATATGTATTTTCAGCTGTTGGGCAGGTATGTGCCTTTCCAAATCATGACCATTGAAATGGCCACAAGTCAAAGTTTACAAACATCTCAAAGATGATGATCGAGAGAAACAGGAGGCACCTGAGCTAAATTTCAAGTGTCAAAGCAAAGGGTCTATTATCACAAATCTGTTTTTTATAGCATCATTATGGGGTATGGAGTGTAGATTGATCTGAAAAAATAAAGCATTTTAACATAAATAAGAATCAGAATCACCTTTATTGCCAAGTACTGTCAGTTTGTACAAGGAATTTGTCTTGGTGTATTGGGGCTTAGCAAAAATAGTAAAATACAAGAATTAAAATAATAGCTGCAACATAAAAATGTAAAAAAAAATAAATAAATAAAAATCTGAAAAGTCTGAATACTTTTTGAATGCATTGTATGTAATGCAATTAATATAATAATGATAAATCACCATTCAAAAGTTTGAAAACACTTAAGACTTTGTTTTCAAAGAAATCAATGCCTATGATGCATAAATTAACTAAAAACACTGTTAAAAATGCAATTGTTCATCATAGAATCCTCCATGTGCAGTTTGTCAATTCAACATTATTTATATAGTACTTTAGTAAAGTTTATTTAAAAAACAAAAACAAAAAAAACAACATGAAAAAGTCTCAAAATCCCCTAGATACACCGGTCAATTTTAGGTCAATTAAAAAAATCTTAATGTATTTGTCCATTCATCCATCAATAATACTTTATTTTTTTTCCCTTCTTCAAACTGGTAACTGTTAAGAGACACGGTACTGCTGTTTCCATACTTCTTTATGCTGCACAATAATTTTTAACATATCAAGAAACATTTTTTGACTACCAGATCAGCACATTAGATGGATTTCTTAAAGATTATTTAACATACATAAAGGTTTCCAAAATGGCTGCTGGAAATTAGGCTTTTTACCATTTGAAAAGTTGTAACTTCTTTTGAAAGTATTTACTATGCATGATGTGTTTTCATGTGATTTATAAATTGTGAATAAATGTGAATACATTTCATAATAAAGTGGATTAAAATTTCGTAAAATTTCTTTTGTCTCCAGTAGGATGACGTCTCCTCCCATTCCTGCAGTAAAGAACCGTGCACATCAGCCATCACAACAGGCCTCTCGCCAAATGGAGGATATGGGGCGCCCTCCGTTATTAGACTATGTGCCCTACGTGCGTACAGACGAGGTTTATCAAATGGACCCCCTGGCTCCTCTTTCCAGACCCTCAACAAACGAAGTCCAGCAGAGAGGCGACGCAGGTAAGCAAAATATGGCGTTTAACCCTCTGCTGCTTGGTGTCACTATACTGGACAAACCCATTTTTGGTGTGTTGAAGAAATTTCCCCTCAAATAATGAACAAGGTCAGAGACAGAATCTTTTATTCTTGCAAGAAGGTCAGACAGGCAGCAGTGAGCTCCGCCATATGTGTGACAGAAAATAAGCAGCTTGCTGCTTCTCTGTTTTTATACGCTTTTGGCTCTGTTTTCAGTAACTCTCCCTAATATGGACAAAGAAAGTGTGATAAGCACTTGTTATGTTCAAATTTTTTTGACTTGATACTTTGTGTTCCCAAACAAGCACAGGCATGCAAACACAAGCAGGTCATTTGTGACATCTCATATTCAGGCCAAAGTAGGTCTCACAGGCCTCAAACATATACACTCACATAACAGAAAGGGAAATAATGCAGTAAATATATGGTGTAAATACATATAGAGTAAATATGAATGAATAGTATGAATTAAATTGAAATTTCCTTTACAGGTCTTACATCTTGGGTGTTACTTTAAACCTTACCCATAATTCTGTCCCCTTTGTATGTTTTTGCTTTTATGACAACAAAAATTCAACATCCCAACCTATCAGAGTTGCTCTAAAAAGTTCACCCAGGAAGTCTAATGCAACAAGTTTCCACAACTTGATTTTACTTACCTTTATGTTTTTCCAAACACTGTGAAAACTTATTTTCTTCAGTGGAACACAAAAGGAGTATTCTTGAAGGATCTTCACACAGTCCATTACCATACAGCACTTCATACTAATTGTCTATCTAGCTCCAAAAAGGATTTATTTTTTTTTTTTTAATAAAAGTATCATAAAAGGAATCCACACTACTTGTGTTCCAAGTGTTCTGGAATACAATGGATTTGTGAGTCCTTATTCATGGAAAATCTTGCCGAAATAATAATCCATTCTGCATTATAAATGCATTATAAACTGACGTGTCATGTTTTGTTCGCACAATGTCTATTTTTAAATCTTAATGGGAATACACAATATTTTTGCATTTTGGCAGAGGAAAAGGTTGTTATTGAATAACGACATAATTCGTCACACAAAGCAGAACAAAATGTATTTTAACTTCAAGTGAATATAGTGCACAAGTCAAGTTTATGATACTTTTATGGTGCTTTTTTGTTCTTTCTGGAGCTTGATGCAGGAGCAAAGAACTCTGGGTCTTTTTGGTGAGAGACCGATTTCAAGAATCAAAATATTCTGTAATGAAGACTGTTATAGACAGTTGTTGATTTTATTTGCAGTTGTGAGCAGCAAGAGGCAGGCAACACCTCTGGTCCAGCACGACCCCGACGCCCCTAAAAGCACTGAAAGGCAGCAGGCTATACTGAAGGGTCTGTCCGAGTTAAGACAGGTAATGCTCTGACCCAAGATGTCCAACTGTGCACAAGCTCAGGACCGTTTTCTTCTTTGATACATTAGCCATTTGCTGTTGTTTGATGCAGTTAGAAGTACATTTTTTATTAATATTTAAATTAAATGTCAAATTGTGTTATGTGAACTTAGAAAACACTGAAATCCATATGAAATGTCGATTTCTTTTATTGCAGGGCCTGCTGCAGAGACAAAGAGAGCTAGAAACTAGTTTAAACCCTGTACTGCAAACGCAACAGAGAAACTACTTTTCTCCTTTTAAACATGTGTGACCCAAAGCTGCTTCCCAAACAAGACCAAACCCGGTCCAGCACTTACTGTTAGATGTGAACACTGAATCTTGTTTTTTTTAAAACGGAGATGTTCCTATTTGAAAAACTAATATCTGTTAATAAAATATTTGTAAAACACTTATTAAAGAGAGACTCATTGTGTAATGCATCAGTATTCTGGGTTTTGGGGTTGATTTTATGGCTTGAATGTGAATTTTACAATTTTCTCTAAATGTGAATGACATGTTTTTAAACCTTTTAAATTAAACTTGAAGTTGCCCAACTTGTCTACTATTGTGATACTTTTTCACCCTGGTAAAATCAATGCTCAATATTACTTCTGTCTCAGTTAACAGAATATTTCAGCAATTTGGACACATTCATATCAAAGATTGGTTGTAAAGTTGTTTAATGTTAATCGGCTTTATAAAAATAATACTAAAACCAAGGCCTTGAGCTTTTTCACAAAAGGGAAAAGAAAAAAAAACATGTTCAGCCTGACCAACATGCAAAAGCAAAATACAAATATAATGTTCTCTGAAAAATATGAAATGAATCACTTTTTAATTCACTTTCAGTGAAAACCTGGAAATGTTTCATTTCTCATACAAAAGACAAACTGAGATTTCCAGTTGTAAACATTTTGAAAACTATCTACACACACTGCTGGTTTACCAGCCACCAAATCCTCCCCTGTTGGGACGATAACTGTCTCCTTGGAACGCAGGATTTCCCTGCCAATTCTGGATGAACTGAGACCTATGGAGCTGCTGTGCATCCAAGCCATAGCGAGCAGCCCAAAGGCCTGATGCAGACCCCTGTGCCAAATTGTTCCACGTCATATGCATGTTATTACTAGGCAAGAATCCTGTCAAGACTGGAGGTCCTACCACTGCGAGATTGTTGGAAACCGTGCAGTTCAGAAGAGGATGTCTGATTCCAATAGCACCATTGTGAGATACAAATCTAGGGCAGTTCAGACCCATAGATCTAGGTGTAGATGATATTAAGCCACTTCCCTGGAGTGCTGGATAAAAACAATCCATGCCATATCTAGAATTGCCAGGTGTGGGAAGAAAACCTCTGCTCCCACATTGGTTCTTGACTGGTGGATCAAAGGAACTAGTATTGACCACTGCTGTCATCGGGGGGTTCTCCAAAACACTGCTTCCATTGGATGCTTGACCACTATTGGATGCTTTGCTCCCAGTATTAGGCGTGTCTGACCGAGTGTCCATGGAGCTTGTGCTTGATTGTTCCCAATGTTCTGGATTATTCAATATATCGCTGGCATTCTCAGCTGCTATGATAGGCACAGCTGTAGGTGTGGCTGGTTTGAAGCTACACGGCGTTTCTCCGCTAGCCATGACCATTTCACGGCTAGCTTCAACAGAAGATGCCAACTCTGCATTTCCAGAAGCACTGCTCAATGGAGCCCCAGTGAACATTGTTGGGACAGCTGATTCAATTTTGTTGGAAGTGCAGGAGACTAGTGTCTCCGATAGAGTAGCTGACAGACTGTGTGTTTCCAAGGAGTACTGAGGATAGGAATCTGTCTGATCACCAAGATTGAGGAAACTTTGGTGTGGATCGACTCGAAAAGAAGTTTCACCTGCGTCAGACTCCACAAGCATCTTGGAAGCCTTGAATTGAGAAATTGCTTCACTGAGAGCTTTAAAGTCTAACTGTTTTGCCATATCGCTGGTTGCTGTGGGCCCAGGAATTGTGTTTGCTTGGTCTTGAAGAGAGGGTTCCGAGACAGGAGGGTACGGATCAGTCGCAAGTGACGGGTGTTGGTCTGTAACAACATGGCTCAACTTAGTTGTGACAGATACACTGTTATCTGTAGAGTCCTGGTCCGAGTCCATGGACATGCTATCATCTCTCACTACAGGGACAAGAGAGAGGTTACAGGCCATCAACAGTCAGAATTTCAAATGAAATGCAACATTTAAATAGTAGGTAGGAAATTTGAACCATAATTTTAAACAAAGATTTAATTTTGTTCTACAAAATTTTTCCTGATAACTTTTTTGATGGAAATAAGTTTTATTTCTAGAATATACCATTAAACGTGGATTCTGGTACACAGTGGTAGACAACTTTGGGTACCTTAATTGACCATTTTAATGGTCATTTCTACATTTCCAACATGTCAGTCATTCTCCAAACACAATACATCATCTGTGCAAGTATAGACATCCTTATCTTTACTGTCAGCTCATCAATGCTATTTTGGTTTTAATGAAAGCTAACTGCCTTCAATCCACTGAGTTTCTCCTGGCACTCTGGATACCTGCTTGAAATCAGGTCTGCCCTGGACAAAAAACTGACCAATGTAACTTGCATAAAGGCATTTGGTAATCTTCTCCATGAACTTCATAAAATCAAGTTACTGAAAATGCAAAACTCCTATCAAGATTCCTTTCAATAGTCAAAGGCTGTAAACACAAATAAAGAAAATCATGCTAGTATGGAACGGCATGAGGTCAAGTACAGTTCTCAGCGTAAATGAGTACACCCCCTTTGAAAAGTAACATTTTAAACAATAACTCAATGAACACAAAAACAGTTTCCAAAATGTTGACAAGGCTAAGTTTTATATAACATCTGTTTAACTTATAAAATGAAAGTAAGGTTAAAGATATAAATTAGAGAACAAAATTTTCAGTTTTACTCAAATTAGGGTGATGCAATAATGAGTACACCCCACTGAAAGTCTCTGGAGAAAAGCTAAATTTTAGACTACAAATGTCTAATTTAACAAGAATTCAACCACAGGTGAGTCTAAAAATTCATTACACAGGTGTCCAGCAGACAGCTGAATATAAAAGGGTGTTAAACCCCCTTCCCATTTCATGCTGTCAGCAATGGTACCACATGGAAGAGAAATGTCACAAGAAAATAATTTCTTTACACCAGAAAGGTGAAGGCTACAAGAATATCAGCAAAGCTTTACTTATCAGTCAGAATACTGTAGCAAAAGTGGTACAAAAATTTTAATTTAAATTCAAAAACTGCAACCATCTCACAGAGACGTCCTCGGAAATTAACACCTCGACAGGAGCGTCTTCTGATGAGAAGGGTTGAAGAAAATCGGCATGCAAGTTCACTGCAGTTATCTAAAGAAGTAGAAAGTCAAACTGGGGTGACTATTTCCCGTGACACAATACGGTGTACACTGCAGAGAAATGGAATGCATGGGTGCCGTCCACGAAAGAAGCCTCTCTAAAGCCCAGGCACAAAAAAGCCTGCCTAGAGTTTGCCAGGGCCCATGCTGACAAAGATGAAGACGACTGGGACTCTGGAGTGATGAGACCAAGATAAATGTTTTTGGAACTGATGGCTTCAAAACTATGGCGTCGCAAAGGTGAGGAATACAAAGAAAAATGCATGGTGCCTACAGTGAAACATGGTGGTAGCAGTGTCCTTATGTGGGGCTGCATGAGTGCTGCTGGTGTAGAGGAGCTGCATTTCATTGATGGCATCATGAATTCACAGATGTACTGCTCTATACTGAAAGATTAGATGCTACCATCACTCCGTGCCCTTGGTCGTCATGGACTTTTCCAACATGACAATGACCCAAACACACATCTAAGGCCACTGTTGGATTTCTGAAGAAGAACAGGGTGAAAGTGATTCAGTGGCCAAGTCATGTCTCCTGATCTGAACCCAGTAGAACACCTATGGGGAATTCTGAAGAGTCAAGTTGAGCATCACTCTCCATCTAGCATCCAGTCTCTAAAAGAGGTCATTCTTGAAGAATGGAAGATAGATGTTGCAAAATGTTGCCAACTTAATGGAATGAACCCACGCCTAGAAGACTTGGTGCTGTCATTAAAAATCATGGAGGCCATTCAAAGTACTAGATATAGTAGTTTTTGTTGTGGGGTGTACGCATTTTGGCATCACCCTAATTTGAGTGAAACTGAAAAATGTGTAATCTAAGTTATATTATTAACCGTACTTTCATGTTATAAGTTAAACAGATGTTATATTAAACTTAGTCTTGTCAACATTTTGGAAATTATTTTTGTGTTCATTGAGATATTGTTTAAAATGTTACTTTTCAAAGGGGGTGTACTCATTTACACTGAGCACTGTATATGATGGCAGAATTTTCATTTTTGGGTGAACTATCCATTTTAACATATATTTTAACCATGTCAATATGGTATTGTCTATGGTACTATACGGGTTGTACAGTTACAGACAACAAAATGGCTACCAGCATGTTGGTGGACAAAATAAATAACATTCAGGTTCAAAATTATTGGCAAAATTCAGAAATTACATTTTGCCAATGTTTATAATGCAAAAATAACTTTAATGCACGTTGTGTAATGGACATGTTAAACCTCAATTAAAATTAATTTTGTGGTTTGTAAAGTTATTGTACTAGGCTTTAGCATCTGTCATCTGCTTTAGCTCTGATGCTATTTGCAATTATTTATTTTCATCTACCATAAATGCAGAGCAAGTTTAAGACAAATTGAGAAAGTTTGATCAAAATATATTTATTGGAAGAATTTTGTATGTACACAATTGAATTTTTTTAAACCAGATACAAAAGATTTTATTAATGCCCTATATTTTAGGGGTTATTTCTTTTCTTTTTTTTTTTTTTTTTTGTAACAGTTACAGTTATGGGTCCAAATACAAACACTTTTCTGTATTTACACACTAAAATAGAACACTTCTTTTCTTTACTTTGTGTTTTTAAGACATGTATAACATTCTGGAAACTTTTAGACTAATCAAAATCTTCAGACAATGGTCTTCACACCTGCAAAAGGTTACACACACAGGGTTCAAAACAAACACTCGAGCCAAAAGAGTAAAAATGGGCTTTTGACAAGTAAATGAAACAAGTTACTGGCCAGCTGGCAGGTATATTTCAGTAATTGCAGCATAATAAATGTCTTGGGTGTCTTGTTTGGAGTGTTTTTAAATCTGGAGCATTTTCTTCCTTAGTTTGGTTCGCTAAGGCATATACGAATATGGCTATCATGCTCGGATCCGCATCAAAATAATCAGTCTGAGATCACTATATAAAATGCAATTTATCAGTTAGAGGGCGGCTGCTGTGAGCAGAATCCCTGGACATAAACAGGTTGCACTCAGGCCAATGAGAAGTCTCACATGTGACTTGCATAAACGTATTTTGGTGTGCTTTGTTTGAATTGTTGCCTTGTGAAAGTGAACCAAACCAAAGAAAAAAATGCCACATGATAACAATTTGTCTTTGTTTCAGAACAAAGCAAATTATCTACAGGTCTACTAAGAAAACTTTAACATCAGTTTATCACCACAAATACATCTAGGATTCCCGTTTATTTTTATTTAGGCATGAATACTCCACATCTTAAAGAGGCTATATGTAAGAATTTAAATGTATTAATTCCTTTTTATTGTCAATGTGTGAACAGCTTGTAATGTAACTTAAATTCAACCTTCCCCGACTTCCTAGGTTGTCTATGAAAGCCTGTAGACTTTATTTTTATTTGAAGGACTCTGGTTTTGCCAGGAAAATCAAAAGGATGTGATTTTTACACTCCCATGAGCCTCTCTTCTGTTCAGTGGCACATGAAACCATACAATGTGCCTAAAGAGCCATTCTGTACTGTAATAACAATGTGTCATGCAACAAAAGAACGAAAAAGAACTTCACTGCAAGAATATCAGGGCCTTGAATTGCGTACAGTCTCTTATGAGTTACGTGCGCAAGTGAGAGAACAAGCATTAAGTTACTGGCTGCAGTTCACTTAACGGCCACCGGTGTCACTAATAACAAGGATTTCTGAATTCTACATATAGCCCCTTTAAATACCAAAATTAATATATTTGGAAGAAATTCACAACGTCTTAACATTTCTGCGACAGCTGTTGTTGGTTCATCTCGTATGAAAACAGTTATAATCCCATTATTATTAGGACAAAAAATATAAAGGATAAAAAATATTTGATACAGTTTCAAGGTACTTAAAATTTTACATTCATTGGCAAGTGTGGTTACAAAAATGCCATGGTTATATTCGGCGGTGAATGTATACAAAAGACCTGTTGATCCCAAAGGTAAACAAGATATCTATTGGGTGTTCATCCATGTCCTTCCAATCCTTTCCTCAGCCTTGCTTTCTATTGTGGTCATTATTATCATGGCATAATGCCACTGTGTTTGTGAGCTGTTTTTGTTCAGTACCTGTTTTAACTTTCAGAAAACACCATTTTGTCCTGTTATTTTCTATTTTGATTGTTCATCAGTTCATGGACATTACATGCATTTCCTGGACTTGGAGTCATTGAGTTTTAGCTGGACTTGCCTCTATGATGAATAATAAAGGTCATTCAGGAGACATGGAAGGATCATGGTGGCAGCAGATCGACTGGGATACTCATTAAGATTCCACGTACAATCACAACGAGAGCAAGACGTAGTTTTGATGTTGTCAGACGGTTTTACCACAGAATCACTTACATGACGCTGGATCAGGAGTGGGGTAAATCTCAGCAGATGGAATGGTGTCCACATTTTCTCCACTGGCTAAACTGCTTATTACAAACTTTACGTCATCAACATTGGCAATAACGATGCCACTGCTTGAGTAGTGGGGAAACATCTCAAATTGGAAGCCTGTTGGACAGGATTTAAACAAACATTACTTTCGTCATATGCATTCACCATACTTCAGGCAAGTATAGTTCCATAACCATAAATCATGCTTTGAATTTACCTTTGGATAACAATTGATAAATACACTACAAAAACATTCTAAAATAGCAAAATGCAGCCTCTGGTTGCTAGAACAGAATTTTGAACTATGTATTCTAAATAGGGGTGGGACAAAATATCGATAGGGCAATATATTGTTGTCCTTCTCTGTGCAATACGAGAATCGATACATTGGTGCCAAATATCGATATTCTAATTAATAAAATAAGGCGCTCTAAAAGACTTCCCTGCTCCCAGCGTCGCTACTTCAAAACCGTGCTCAACACATGAATGAGGGGAACGTGAACATTAGTTAACTAGCCTAAGAAAAAAGATTTTAATGGGATGGCAGACAGCAGTGAGAGTAAAATAATAGATGCCCCAGCCCCGTTTAAGTTCAAAGTCTGGACGCATTTAGGCTTTTATACAATTGATGTGACAAATGTAGACATCTTTGATGTTCTTCACCAAGCAGATATACACAGATATACATTGGAGCATTTGAAAGCAGGTGTCTATCAGCGGATTCGTCTATCAGCGGATATATTAGGGATCCGCTGACAGATGCCTGCTTTCAACGCTCCGTGTGAATCTGAAAGTGCTCGGTGAAGAGCATCAAAGATGTCCATTTACAATATGTTTTGGAAGCGCTGATCATTGTAGCATACGTGTCATATACATATGTTAAGCGTGTGAACACACAATGGCCAATCAGGTGTTTAAGAATCCGCTCAATAGTGCTCAAAATATTAGGCTATGCTGGTATCATCACATTTTTAACATTTTAAAATACCCAATTCCGTACCTTTGACAACACTATTGCCAGGTTTATTTTGAGGAAGCTGGTAAACACTGAGATGTTCCCAGGTTTAAATAAAAGAGGTTGGTACATTTATTTAAAACAAGTCGATAAGCAGTTGACTTAGGCTAAATGTATCAGTTTACACGCAACGAAAAGTTTAAACTTTTAAAATGTATATGTATATGTATAAGCATACAATGTTTAATTTACCTAAAATGTTAAAATTTAATTTACAGACTGAAAAACTTTTTGAGGTTTGGATGTGGATTGTCAGAAGGCCATGGTTGATAAGGCCAGAACACCACCTACTCTTAAGTGCCATGGGATTTTTAATGATCACAAAGAGTCAGGACCTCGGTTTAACAGACACTGCTGGTGATACTCTGCAACTGTGGTGTGGCGGTAATCACACTGTCAGGCACAGCCCTACTTATAATGCAATATGCAAATGTAACTCACTAGGGTTTATGAACAATAATACAGTCCACTTATGTATTTAAATTGTCAAAAAGGTCTAAGGGCACCTGTGAGAAATATCAGGTGTCGTTGCTTGATGAATCTTGCTTGCAGATCCACTAGACAATCAAGGTCAGGTGCTCTACGTGATGGAGTGTCACAGTCATGGTACGACAGGATTTCCACAATATGTCTCTTCTCATAAGAAGTGAGGATCTCGTACAGGTTCAAAGCATCAGCTTTAAGCCTGGAGACAGAACAAGCAAAACATGGTCATGGTGAGTTCTTGCAGTGCTATCAATCATGAAGATGAAGGGGGTGGATTCCAGAGTGATTTATAATCAAGTTATTAATCAACATTTAACCTTCTAAATATTAAATGATTTGAATGACTTCTTCAAGCATATGTTAAAGCATTTATTTTACTTTCCTCCTTCAATCACTAGAGAATAATGAGGAATATTGTCTAAACTTCATACTGAGTGAAAGTGCATGTTATCAGTATGTTTTGGGAAATTTTTCTGAGCTCAAGCAGCTCAGACCTTGAAGAAGCTGTGTATCTGTGCGTGTCAGTATCCATAGTTACAGGTCCTGACTGAACAACTGGTATCCAGGCGAGATGAAATGACCATCTTTTAGACAAACTGGAGCCTAGAAATGCTGATATATGACCTTGGTGGGTCACTTTGTGCCTAAGCCAGGATCCTTGTGTCATCTGGATATTCAATGGAGATATGATTCTGTCTATCAGTCCATGTGTGGAGATTTTTTTGTATCTATTTTATCTATTTCTTAACCAATCAGAATCATTGAACCTGACATACTGTATGTTAAGAGTATAATTGCTGCTGTTTTGAGAATGTATGGCAGAGCGGCCTGCGAAAAGAAGTTTTGAGTGGTGAAACTGACTTCTGCTGATGAAACTGCTAACTTTTCTTCAGTAAATTTTTTTTATATAAACTGACTCCGGGTCTTCATTTATCATATCTGGTCCTTGGGTCTTTAACTGTAAAATCCCCTACAAAGAAAAATAGTTTGTGTCACTATTTTGTAAAAACGGTTGATGGTTTAGAGGCAAACCTGCTGTGCTCTCTGAGTTTCTTGTGTGATTTGAAGTGTATCCTCCACCTCCAGGGGTTCTGAGGAGAGTTGAGCTGCTCAATGTGCTGAAGGATATCTTGAAGTTTCTCTAAAAACAGAAAAATGGCTTAGCTGAAATGCTTGTTAAATAGCTGAACAAACCTAACGACAAAAAAATCTATTTGCTTGGATACCTGAAAACATCCTGAAAATGAGTTACCTGCTGTGATGACTGCTGGATTCAACACGTGCTCATCTGACACAATGAAACCCCCAGACTGAAAGAGTTCATTGTAGGTGTGGTTCTGAATGTCACTCAGGTTGTCTACACCAGCAAAGCTCACAGATGGATGCTTCTTCAAGGAAACTAATGAAGGTATCTATGGGTATAAAACACAACATCTGGTATTTTCCATTTACGGAACTGGTTCCCAAATTCAAACAGAATCAACTTTTTCAACAAATCCATTTTAAGCGCTGGGCTGCGACTTACCTTGTGAACCTGTGTGGCGATGTCCATATTCTGAATGATGACCAGTAGTTTATCTTGACTACTGCTTTTTTCAAGGAAACTATGAGGGTTACACTCCAAATCCCCCAACTTTTTCAAATATTCCTGTTACAAATATCAGTACAAGGTTAGTATGTCTTAAGTTTGACTTAAGTTTAAACATCCATCTCAATTCGTTTAACACTTGACAGTAAGTTTTACCAACAATGGAGCTACAGTTCCACCTTTTCAAGTCAGTGAAAAATGTATGCCTATTTGGCCATGTTTACACCTACTACCAACATCTAATTTCATGTAGACAGCACTAAATACAGGTGTAAAGCTGGTCCAAAAACAGCAGAACAAACCAGTATAGTTTGAAGAGTAAACTATATGTTTTCACATAAGAAAGATGTACCTTTATTTCCCAGCAGACGTCACTCTCCTCCTCATCCATGGAATGGATGTAGAAGTGAACTGAATTTTTCTGAACTCCTTTAAGGATCTCCACTAGGTTACTAATCACCTCTGGCTGTAGCTGATCAATGATACTGCTGATGGCGGAATGTGCGTGTTCCATCGGGGCGACTTCAGCTGGCACGGCAGGGTGTGCCATTTGCCCCTCCACAGCTTCCGTAGTCTCAGCAAACAAACTACCATTCATCTCATGTGAGCTTTGATGGAGATTATTAGAGATGTTTGTTTCCAGGGTCTTTTGGCACACTGAGTCCTGCTCTAATGGACACATTTTTTGGTGAGGTTTGTGGACATCAGGTTCAGGTAAACTTGACCGATGTTGCCGTTGTGTCATTGAGTCAGGTAGGGCAATAGAAGGGGAACATGGTCTCAGAGATGACTCAAAAGTGTTAGGTTTAGTGGTTGAAGATGAGGAAGCACAAGGATTAATGTTGGAGGATGTATCAGGGACATTTGAAGTAACTTCTGTCGCAGAAGACGATGAAGACACAACTTCTTGAGCTGCAAGGGGTCCACTGGCATGATGGGAGTCTATGAACATCTTCAGACTGTCCTGGAAAGAGCTGATGTAGTTGCAGACAGGAAATGGAGTGTTGAAGTTTGAGACATAATCAGAAAGAGGTAGAACTGCAGTCTGGGGAGGTTCTCGTGAGCCCTGAGTGCTTAAGCAAGAAACATAATAAATATTATTGCCCCTCAAGAGCTGCTCAACCTCACTGGAAAAGCCAGAGATTTGCTCATCGACTATGTGGTCAACTTCATTTGCAGGACAATCACTAAAAGTGGTCACAGCAGCAGGAACAGGGTCTTCATCCTCAACCTCTGCTGCAGTCTGTACATCCAGATCCACTACTATGTTGCTGCTGTCAGGCTGGTAGGGGGGTGAGAGATCTTTCTTGTCAGGTGTGGTGTGTGTAGATACAACTGGGCTCTGAAGGAAACGTGGATCTTCAGGATAGTCCATCTTTCTTTGGGAATATCTTTCTGTTTTCAGACCTAAGCAAGCAATAAAGAAAATTAAGATTCTAAAAACTATAAACAATGTACATAAACATCTTCGCTGAGGTTTACATTTTATAGTTTATTTTTTAACATCTCGGTGTAGTACTCATTCTCAGAAACAGTGTTAAGTGTGCATTATTGATATAATGAACATATTATATATATATATAAATATATATATATGTACTGAGTTTAAGGTGGTGTCTCACTAACCAGCTTAAGGTAACTTGATTTGCGGCTGGAGGTCATTCAAACAAATTAAGTTTCCCTCCAACTACGTATATACAGCTTTCATGTGGAAATGTAATGAAAAATCATCTAGAAAAATCGGCCACAGGGTTCAAACAAAGGTAATTTCCTTTAATACCCTGATATACTTCAAGCAAATCAAAGAACAAACTGGTGTGACGTAATTTCAAACAAAATTAGGCCAAAGTGAAGCGTGTTGTTTCGGGAGTTGGATATTCAATATTTCATTATGTTAGAACTTCTACTGGGCTTCTTAACTAATATAATAATATAATATAGTATAATTGACCTTAAAAATTTTTTTTTTTTGCAGATATTGACTTGCAAAATCATTATTAGACATTTTTACGGTGTTCTTCACTTCTTCATTAATGACTTTACCTGTGATGGGTATTAGTACCCATGGGATTGTCTTTTCCCCGAGCAGGTTAACGCCACGCTGCTGTCCACCAGAATCTGAACAAGGGCTAAATGCTTCTAAACTACTCAAGCTACCAGCGGTCTCCTCCTAAAATGGCAAAAAAACATAATCAAAATCCATACCTGGACTTCATGGCTTTTTAACCAAATTACTGGAGAAATGCAAACTATCATAAAAAGAAACAATACTTTGGCTAGATGCAAAACTAGCAACTATTATTTAAGTAAAGAGCATATACCAGGTACAGTAGTATTCAAATATTTGCTCCTGTTTTTTGATTTTTAATGTGGAAATGTTGAGTTGCTTGAGCACAGTGATCTACCTCAAGACAGTCAGTTCTCTCTGGTTCATCATCCATGAATCTTTTCCTCAGGTCAATGTCACGGTCAGTCGGGAGGCCGAGTCTTAACATGCTGTCGAACAGAGCGGCGTCAGAAATGTCCGTTGTGTCCTTCACCTCTGTGTCCTTAGGTGATTCTGTGGTGACTCTGGTCAGGTTGTCTATCAACTTAATGACCTCTAGCGCCCCCTGGGTCTTGTCTTTGCGCAAGTCTGTGTCAAGACTGATCTTTCCAAGGCTGTCTAACATCTCCATGACTTTCAGCGCACTCTGAGATTTGTCCTTCCTCAGGTCTGTGTCCTGAATACCGACACTGCTCAGAACATTGGTGAGACGTGGAGTGGACTGCCTCTCGTCTGCTGATGAAGGAGAGCATTAAATTAATGACTGAAAGCAACCTGCATACAGCTATAACCAGGGTCTGAAATTAACATGGGCCGAAGCCACCAAAATTAACAAAAATGCCCCCAAATTCAAGATAAGGAATGCCACTGCACAATTACACTATAAAAAAACAACAGAACAAAAAACAGCTGTTGCGATTATGGTTGTTGCGCTTAAAGCAAAATGTGTAAATTAAAAGTTAAGTGTTGATTGTGACATTTAGATCTGCTCATGCTGGATGACATTTCTTTTTATGCATTTTTCCAGCATTAAGCATTATAACCAATCACACGTTTCTGCTGAGTTTATGAATTCAATCAGAAGTGTTTTGATTAGTCACTATTAAAAACATATATTTATTATGTTTATTATCATTATGTTGGGGAGGAAATCCAAAATATGGAATAATTTCAAGAGGGTAAAGGATGACCCCAAAAAGGTGATGCAAATGTTCAACTATCATTAATCATCTTCAAACATGGATTATCATTTGAAGCATGTTAGTAGTACCCTAACGTAAACCATTTTACATGGCTGCTCACTTTAACATTAACTTTTATAGATATGGGCAATTACTAGACGCATGTATATCCAAGTGTTCGCGCAAAGTATGGAAGCTAAATTAGTGCCGCGCTTTACTGCATGACATTTAACTTAAGGTGACACATCCACTATACTTCGGAGATGGCGAGTGTCAGCTTCGTCAATTTCATCTTTGCAGCCAACACTGATTCAGAAAACACTAGCTTATTAATAAATTATTAAAATGTTCATACAGTCTCCTTTTTTCCGACACATTCACAATCATTACTTTTGCAAACTGGGAATTTATATTTTAAAGCTCATTATTATGGTTTAACTATCTACTGTACTGTAGAACAATGCTAATGTAACGACTACCAGCCGACGAGGAAAATCTTCAGATGGGGCAGCCCTAAAAGACAACACAGATACATTTAATAGAGTAATTATAAAAACTGCCCTAAATGGTAATAAGTCAGTTGAAATCAATCCCAAGGGCCAAATACTGGAAATGCTATTTTCTTACCCTGGCTGTTACACAATTCAAATGCGAATATTCAATGCAAACAAGATTTTGAATAGAACCTCTGCACCAATAAACTTAAAATCAAGCTGCATCTTTATTCTATGTCTATTTCACAAGATTGTCCTCACTCGCCTCACCTTCCCTGAATTCTTCATTGGGTTGATTTCTCTGTCGTTTTGAGCTTCCTTCAAGGGCGTCAAGATCTACCTTCCTCTTAAGTGCACAGGTGTCCTCCATCACCTCTGGACCTCCTGCCTTTCCTTTTGAGCTCTTCTTGTTCAGCTGAATGAGCTTCAGTAGCTCTTTTACTTTTTCTGGGTTATCATGAGGGGGTGCTTTCTCAGCACTCAGGTTGGTCTGAACCTGGAACTCCTCCACCTTCTTCTTCACGTTCTCCAGAACCATTGCAAACACGGCAGGGTTGTAGATGTAGGGCCGCATGAAGGCCTCCCAGTTTGTCTTCTGTCTGGGTGCAGGGAAGAGCTTTTCCCTGACATCCAGTTTAGGATCGTAGTCTGTCCTAATGCGCTGTATTGGTTTGCCTTCATGGAGGTTTGTGAGGTAGTCGTAAACCTGCTGCTCTATGGTGGCGCTGAGGTCAGCAGGAGGGTCACTACGAGCCTTGCTGAGGGTGTAGTGAAGAGCGGAGATGAACAAATCATGCTGGGGCATGATGGGACCCCAATGGTCTGATGACACAGGCTTGCAGGGAGTTGATGCTTTACAAACACAAACAAATTGAAATTAGTTTCATTACTAAATAATACAAATTAAGATAAAAAATAAGATAAAAAAAAGATTAGATCAGTGACTGAGACTTGAGCCTGAAACATACTCTATGCTAATATGAAAACGTAGATTTTAGCTTTTCATACATAGTTGTGTTCTGAATGCCAATATCGGTTTCCATTTAAAGTTGAGAATTTAACTAGTGTGTAAAATTGGAATGTCACATTAAACATTTGCGAATGAAACAGCATTTCCACCCCATGTTTAAGGGAAGAAAACTGTTATTTCCTGGAAAATTAGCTCAAAATACCTGAAATAAATATTAAAGTTGCTGCAATCAGGGAAAGAAACTGTGGCTCTTTTAACCTACATCATAAATGACAGATGAAACACAAATGCTATCAAGTTATATTGAAATAAAAAAAGCCTATAAATTCTAAAAATGTGCATAAAAAAATCTGCCAACAATTGAGGTGGATACACTTTTTATAACAAGACGACGTGCATAATCTATGATGGAAACACAATTACTGAATAATTCCCTCAATGCGCAACAAAAAACTGGTAAGGAATGGTTCCAGTTGTGCTTCCACTTGAGCCTGGTACAGCACAGCACAATTACAAACCATTCTCAGACCGTAATTCTCAGCACGGTTATGCTGAATCGTGCTGGTAGAATACGTGAAATGATGTCGCCAACCAGGATTGGTCACTTGTTTGTTGCCTGGATACCAGTTTCTCTGTAGCTGGCTCCCTTCAGAGCACTCTATTTGAGCGACGTAAACACAAATAATAATAAGAAATATATGATCATCCTCCATAACGCGGTCATTATTTACATCTCATATCATCATTAAATCGCTGAGTTACCAAGGCAATGACTGACTCTTTTGTATTTCATTCCAAAGAGCGGACGTTGTCAGCCCCACAGTGGAACATGAAACCGTAACCGTACCAGTTGGCCTGGATCAACACGGAATGGAAAGGTTATGCAATGAGAACTGTTCAGCCTGACGGTGGAAAAGCGGCTTATGCCTCACCAGATTGGTTAACTGGACTAACCAGCGGATCAATTATTATAGCATATCAAATGTTGGTTTGGTGGTTCTGAAATAATCAGAAAGATTTGGTTTAATTGCCTCCCAGAAGTGTCTCTCATGATTGTGCTCACAAACACCAGCAACCAAACTCAAGAGAACATGACAGTGTTTACTGAGTTTCATCTGCCGCTCATTCATGATGTAAGGAAAAAAGGGCCATAGTTTCTTCCCCGACTGCAGCAACTATATTAAAAAGATTTTGCGCCAATTTCACAGGAAACACATGGGATGGAAATGCTGATTTATTCACAACTGTTTTGTGCGATATTTCAATACTTCACACGTTAAATTCACAACTTTGTATGGAAACATGGCTATTGGTACTCACTACTATAATTTTTGTTACAGTAAACTGTTTTAGTTTGAAGAGAAGCTGGCTGATCAACTTAGCTGAAATAAGGTAAACTGTGTTTATGACAAGCTACATGAATGATAACGTATGTTTAACAGCACAGACATTTGAATCTACTTCCTTGAGTTAATGAAATTTATTTTTGCCACACTATGTGTGTTAAACGAGACAATGGGTTTGCAATATTTTGGCCAAGCATTCACGTGTCTGCATAAAATATGTTTCTGGCTTTTAAGAAGGTGCACATCATTTTAACCATGTACATCTCTCCAAATACTCACAGCTCTTTAACAAGTCTCGCTTCTCATGGTAAATAAAAAGTGCTTGTATACAGGACATTTTCCAACCGCCTCGTCGCTCTATAAAATCAAAGACATTTGAAATATTTCAAAGCTTGATTTTTTTTTTTCCAATGACATTTCACCATCATTAGATCATACCACTTGAGTTGGCCATTTGACTGCCAGAAAGCAAGAAGAGAAAACCTCTGTCCTTCACCATATTCACCAACACCTGCAGTGACAAGACAACACTCAACTCCTATACCAACTGCCAAAGCAACATGAGTCAGGATTAGACGCCCAATATGAACACTCACCAGACCCTCTTCCTCCAGTTTCTGCAGCAGTGCAGTCAAACTCTTTGGAGATTTGTCTTTCTCCACCACGTCAAACAGACTGCAGAACATGCCACTTTTAGACACTATAAATACAGAGACATTATTTACATTATATTATCACATCTCTACAAGCACAATCAATGCAACTTTAACATCCCCACAATAATGCTTAACCCTCAGGGGTCTGAGGACTTTTGGGGTCCTGGAGAAGTTTTGACATGCCCTGACATTTGTGCTTTTTTCAGTTGTTCATAAACATATTGATGGAAAAAGTGTCATTATACTGTATTCAGCACAAACTATGCTACAATAATATGCGAGGAACATGTATGTATATGTTTGTATTTTTGAAGGAATAACGTTTATGCATGGTTATTGAAAAAACAAAAAACTTAAGTCACTGAAATAAAGCCAAAAAATATATGTGTTCACAAGACTTCTGGGTATTGGAGGTTGTAGACTAGAGTTTTTGCTTCAAAATGAGGTAAAAAAAATTATGCTGCCTGCTTGTTCATATAAAACAATAGAGAGATTTAAATTTTCTAAAACATCTTTGGGTCAAGAAACAGTATGCGTGGAGGCGTGAATCATCATGAATAATGGGTGATTCTCACCCGAGAAGACAAAAGAATCGCATAAAGAGCTCTAATGTCCTGCATAAATAATGAGCTCTTTCAGTCAGGTAGGCTGTGAAAAAACCCTCTGTTGATCATGTCTCAAAGCTCATCATGGTGTAAAGTATTCTTTAAAATATAATGCATTTCTGTGATGCAAAGTGTCTGAACAGTTATGTTACTTCTATGGCATTTCATATAGGCTTTAAGCTTAAAAGCATGCACATTTGGAGAAATATTTATGGATTCTCATATGTTTGTCAATTTTCTACACAGTGGAGTAATATTTATTCAATATTTATTGTCCTCACTGTGAGCGCTGGATACTGTTTTCAATTCATACTTGCAGCCGGAGGGCGCTCTGTGCACCTTTAGTCCACAAATTCATCTAAAGAAGAACAGGAACCAGGAACTAACAGCATGTCTTCTAGAGGTCGCTAACCATGGCTTTAACATCCAGATAAACACTTTTTAAGACAATAAATACACGATTGAGACGATGTATACAAGTATTGACTCAGAATTTGCGTCTAAATAGCGCTTGTTCCGTGGGAGTGGCCGCATTAGCGGATAATGAGCTGAATCACGGACTTCTGACATGGCTCTCTTTTCATACAGATTACATAAACAGAATTTTTGTTTTTGATTTGACTTACAAAATTTAAAACCTGACAAGTCAGCGTTTTTTTTTTTAGACAAGTCTCATTTTTTTGTGATTAGTATTCACTAAGTTACAGTTCATTTTCTGAGAACTATCAGATTGGACTTTGTTCAGAGGGAGATGAGAGATCACGCATCATGTTTGTTTTCTTTATTTTGCAAAAAGCACAACATTTTGTTTTTACTCTGAGTGTACACAAATAAAAAGATATTCCACAGATTAAAATGGTGTATAGCTTTTAATTGTATGTGCAACATTGACAGAGTATTTTGAGTCTCTTTCACACTGGTAAGAAAAAAAACGCCGGCGTGACTGCCGACCCAAGGGAGTTAAACACTTATGGCACATTTTTTCTTTTTTAAAATATCACAATAAATATTGTATCATGGACTTTACACTGCGTTTCAAATTATTATGCAAGTGACATCAGTAAGTTTTCAGTAGAATAAACATTCAGATTTTAGTTTTTCTAAGAAAATGTTTGTTTATTTATCCACGTCTTTTTAGATAACTGGTATCAATCTCAGACAAAATAATTTGCCAGGTCTATGGAAACGCTACTTTGAGGTTGTTCCACATTATTAAGCAAGTCACAGTTCTCATGCAATATGGGGAGGAAGAAAGATCTTTCTGAAGATGAAAAGCATGAAATGATCCAATGTTGTGCAAAAGGCATGAAAACAAATAATATTGTGTAAAAACTGAATGGAGATTAACTAATCATCATAAGTGATTTAGAGCACAGCAGAACTCGGTCAGATAAAGGCTTATTAATGAAAGTTGCGGTCAAAAAATTTATTGTATTAAAAAGGCACCTATAAAAAAGCCAGTGTTGAGCAGCAAACAGGTATTTGAAGCTGCTTTTTATTCTACTGAAATCTTACTGATATGTCACTTGCATAATAATTTGGAATGCGGTGTATACCAAGGGATTATCGTACTGTGAGATTTTGATATCGTTACATCCCTAATCTATTCCAAATTACGTTAGTTATGATGTGAACACTGCATAAGCTTGTTGTTTTGTTTCAGGAGGAACTGTAAAATGGCTGCTGTTTTGGTTGCGGTGCTCATGACTGGCATCTGTCTTACTCTGCATAGCATGAAATAGGGCTGTCACGATTCCTCGATTAAAAAGCAAACTGTTTAATTATGTTGTGGTTATGACAATATAGTATAGTACAGTTAAAATAAAGTTGTATTCATTGGCAAAATGTTAATGTTAGTAGCGTTACACAAGCTGTATTTGGAATAAGTACAATTTCGGTGGAAATAAAGCTAACAACGTTAAAATTAAAACAAGTCAGCCATGTCAGGCTTATTAACAGTCCCAAGCTTTACATATGCAAGTTAAATTAAGGTTATCCTAATGCTACTTTATGAGATTCTTACATTAAGGCATGAAGGCAGAACTAGCAGAGACGGCTCTCTTTAGTCATGCATTCACTCTTCCAAGAAGCGTTGCTTTTTTTTTTTTTTTTTTTTTGGGACAGCTAAAAAAGGTGTGATTCTCATGATTTTATTCAACGTAACCCTGTTCAAAGACCCACCCCCCAAACACTTTCTCATCATGTCTATGCAAATCGTCTCAGGTTACGTATGTAACCATAGTTCCCTGAGAACAGGGAACGAGACTCTGCGTTGCCACGCTTTGGGGAACGTCACACGTGACTCAGTGTCTGAAAAACCAACTATCCAACAACGCCAATGCTCATTGGCCGGCGACAGCCTATGACGTCATGGGGCGCGACCCGGATGTATAAAAGCGCGCCCGCGGGAGCAGTCATTATCCATCGTCTTGAAGGGACTGCCCAGCAGGCCGCCTGAAGCATGGCAAAGGAACACAGAGTCTCGTTCCCTGTTCTCAGGGAACTATGGTTACATATGTAACCTGAGACGTTCCCTTTCGAAGGGAACTCAACTCTGCGTTGCCACGCTTTGGGGAACGATATACCAACGCCGCCATGATTAAGGAGAGTGCCTGCCAAAAAATATGGCTGAAACAAAGGTCTCAAAGCAGTTCTCGAACTGCTCAGCAACTCCCCCTCGGGTCACACCAGGCTGTCAGTGACAGCGTTCCCTTTGGCCAACAGCCCAAGCTGAACTTCCAAAAGGCTTCAACCTTTCTCTTTCAACAAATAGAGCCTAAAGAAATCGCTAAGGCGTCCGGGACCCACTTTCCCGAAGGAAAAAGTGGTCCCTTTAAGGGAATGTGGCCAAGGAACCAAAGGGAACCTCGGCCAGCCACTCTTGAGGGGAACGGGGTTACCCTCATTGCCACCAGGGAGGCCGACCTGGTCTTCTAGGGGAACAGACTTAGTCAAGGCCAACCCTGTCTGAATACAGAGCCTCTAGAATGCATTCTTGAAGAAGAAAATAGGTTAGAGTGACTGCAGAAAGGCAGAAACCAACTCAGACCCACGCGTAGAGACGGGCATCCTGGAGCGCAGAACTCAGCTGAATGCTATGAACCCTCATATCGAGGGGAGATAATCCGCTCACCTAGGATCTACCCAGTGCTTAACGCACTGAGGAGGCTGTGCGCTGAAAACCCTGAAAGGGGAGCACAAACCAGCCTGGGGCTGATCCTTAAGATGGGGCCAGATGAAGGCCCTACCACCATAATCAGCTTAGGGAGCTAAGCACTATTACAAACCCAACCCCAAGGGGGAAGCGTAGAGCTCACCTAACAGGTAGACTATGCCAAGAGCACATAATCATGGAGGCCCGGAAGGGACTTACAACATGACAACAGAAGTACACTTCAGAAAACGACCCGTTTTATGGTAAAACGCCTCTCTGAACACCTGTCTAACGTACAGAGACAGATAACTTCCATGGCAGCCAAGGAAAGCTGCACAGTGCTCCTTAATAATCCACCCAACACAATCCGACAAGCAGTGTACTCAGTAAAAAACACTTCTTACTCTTTAAACAAGAGGAGTACAGCGTACGCCAACACGCATTAAGGAAGGCCTGGAAGGCCTATAACCTCAAACACGTGGCATCAGCTCGTGGTACTGTTTAGGTCCCAAGCCAGGTAAACAACCCGCAAAAGAGGGGGTTGAATCTACCACTTGGGCCCCTGGCCAGCGAAAGTGTATATGACTAGTTCTCAGAGAGAATACGAAGTGAAGGAGGTGCTCGAGCAGGCAACACTGGATCTCTGACCCTGCCTCTGAGCCTCGGCTCGAGGCGGACCAGAGCCTCCCGGTTGTCTGGGCCCAGAATCGGACCTGAGCGGTATGCACTTCTTAAATGCTGCTGAACGCGCCCTCGCCTCCCTAAACTGTCCAACGCCCGCCTCAACGGAACCGCCGAAAAGTTCAGATGGTGAAACCGGGGCAGAGGAGAGAGCCCTTCTCTTTCTCCCCGATGTCCGCCATGGTCAACCAAAGGTGCCTCTCCGTAGCCACCATAGCCGCCATCGATCTTCCAATCGAGGCGGCCGTTTGCTTAGTGGCACGGAGAGCCAAATCCGTGGTTTGGCGCAGCTCAGCCACCGCATCAGGGGACAAACCCTGCCCCTGATCCAGGTCCTTCAGCAGGTCAGCCTGGTATGCTTGCAACACCGCCATCGTGTGCAAAGCAGCACCAGCCTGGCCCGCAGCAGCATATGCTCTGCCGTTCAAACGGGGTTTGGACGGCAGAACCGGAGCCTTCAGTGTCGGCGCGCTACCCGTGACGAGATAGTTAGCAAACGTCTCGTCAATGGGGGGCATCGACACATACCCATGCTGGCCCAATTCCTCCACATCAGCGAAATTCCCCCGCTGATGCAAAGGAATCCTAGCCGAGTATGGGTTCTTCCATGCCTTCCCCACCTCAACATGTAGGCCGGGAAGGAATGGAAGGCTCACAGGAATTACAGGGATGTGATCGGAGAGAAACCGTTCGTCCAATCTGCCACGAACGGGCTCTTTCCTGACGCGCTTCCATGGCAGCTGCAGCCTGCCTGCAGCGCGTTCCACAACCTCCAATAATTCCACATATGCTGGACAGGGAGGCTTGGAAGAGAAAGAGGCAACCTCAGTCACTTCTCCCTCTTCCAAAACCATCTCCTGCTCTCGGGGGCTCTCAGCCAGAAGAGCACTCGCTCCTGGATCCGGTGATGTCAAGGAGATGGCATCATTGTCATCCAGAAGCTCATCCCTGCCAGCCGCTGCTTGAGGTTGAGAGACCGTGACACCTCTCTCAAACTTAGCGGCAAGCTCCACCTGCGACCCCCATGAATGCAGCCGCCGCTCGGCCTCAGCACGAGCAGGACCAGATCATCCGTTCTCATGGGAAAACGCTCACACAGCTCACAGCCAGTGTCCTCAAACGCCGTCCGTGCGTGCTCTTCACCCAGACATAACACACATAGGGTGTGAGGATCCTCTGGGGTCAGAAACCTCGGACAAGGACCCACACACTTCCTAAAACTTTTGCCCTCAGACACAGTTACCAAGATACTCACAGTTTCGAAATTTAGAGAAATCAGACAGCGGCAAGACACAGGCAGTCCCTGAAAGACGAAAAGATAATGACTGCTCCCGCGGGCGCGCTTTTATACATCCGGGTCACGCCCCTATGTAGTCATAGGCTGTCGTCGGCCAATGAGCATTGGCGTTGTTGGATAGTTGGTTTTTCAGACACCGAGTCACGTGTGACGTTCCCCAAAGCGTGGCAACGCAGAGTTGAGTTTTTTATATATATATATATATATATATATATATATATATATATATATATATATATATATATATATATATATATATATATATATATATATATATATATATATATATATATATATATATATAAATTTAGACCACTTAACTTTGTGATTGCTATCAGGATGTGAAGAGACTTTCAACCAGCATTACAAAAATGTTTTTGAAGCAAATCACCTAACGGTCGTGCATACCCTCTATATCGTGAATAGTTATTCATTATGAATTATTCAAATTTTTAAAATACATTTTAAGAATACTTTACCCATCAACCGTTTAAAATGCTCACTGCTGTATGCTCCATCAAAGAGTCACACGTACTGATGTAAACAAGCCCAAAGTACATGAGAAGCACGTAGCGGAACGATTGAAAGAGATGCGCTGAATGAAAGTGCACGTTCACTCTCTGATAGCAGAGGGCACTGATGGAACAGCAGAAATGCTGTAGTTACCCCAGAAACCCGTAAACAAAGCAGCTGTGCGAATGCTTCAAACAGCCATTCAGTTTTTTTTATACTCGTGTTGTTATTCATCACAGCACCAAATACTTAATATTTAAATACTTAATAGGTTATTTATTTTCAAACTTAAACATTTTTATATTTTAATCTGGACTACAACATGCCCTATAATGACTGAAAATGTTCTGATTATTGTTCATTAACACTAAGTGACATAAGGCTTCATTAGTTAACATGTTAATTCATTACTGACAATGAAAAATACTTATAAAGCATTTATTAATCTTAGTTAATGTTTAATAACATTACTAAATCAAAAGGTTGCAATTATAATTAATGGACCTGAGCTAAAACGAACAATGATCCGTTGTATTTTTTAGCTATTGTTAACAAAAAGTATTATATGATATTTCTGTAACAAATGTAGCTATTGCTCATTCTTAAATCTTAGTTAATGAATTAAATATTAAATAATAAGACCTTATTGTAAAGTGTTACCTGTTGCTCTTTATAATTCTTTTGCACTTTAATCTGTTTGAAACATTATACTTGATATATATTTTTGAGTATTGCGTTATTATATGAAAGAGTTCTTAAACCTGTTATACTATGACAACACTTTTGCAACTTATTTCAATTTCGTGATAATACCGTATACCATGATAAAAGCTTCAGCAATTATCGCAACATAAAGATTCATGCCTAAATGTGAACAAAATAATATCTCTCTTTTTTTTTCTTTTTTATTTACACAGGGTACCAGTTTACCATAGGGCACATTCCCACCGTTATTGACCAATTCAGCATAAAATTAAATAATATGTTAAACAAAATAAGAAATATATTATAAGACTGTACTGTAAAATAAGAAATTAAGTATTTAATAAAAATTATTTTCATTCATAGTACAACTTCAGCCATCCTTCTCTTTAAGATACTGGCATTGGCCATCAAAAATCAAATATTGGAATTAGTTGCTTATTACTAACTATTTATTAGTAATTATTAAGCACATTTTAATGCCTTATTTTGCATGACCTTATTCTATATTCTTAATCCTACCCAATACCTAAACTTAACAACTAACTATATTTATAAGCAGTAAATTAGGAGTTTATTGAGGGGAAAGTCATAGTTAATTGTGTGTTCCCTATACTGAAGGGTAACCAAAATAATGTTATGTAATGTTAACCCATAAAGCAAAGTAGTTTCTTAATTTTGACAATTAATCTGCTATGTCATGTTTATGACAGGTTATGTGATGTACTGATTTATGTCAAGTTGTCATAAAGACATCTCAAACAATGGCATCTTTGCATTAAAAATGACATAATTGAGCGAATGACACTTAATGACAGTTATCATTAACATGCATAAAACCTCCTTCATATTCATGACATATGTAATGTCATGATTATGAAGGTGTCATGTCAGTCTTATACACACCCCTTCAAGTAAAGTGTTACCAAACTTTGTACTTTTTTTTTTAAAGTTTGCATTTTCAGGCCCCCAAAACACTGTTGCAGTGTTAAAATGAACAAAACGCATAAAAAGCTTTACATTTTTTGTTGAAAACAGTGTCATGTAAACGGCCCCTTAGAGAGCAGGGTGACCAATGGCCAATATAAAGATGATTAAAGCACCGAGCGATATTTTAGTGGTAAAACCTTCGTGGCTGCCTGTGTAGAGATTCCAGGAGAAAAGGGCAGGTGGGATTTTCTGCTTCACTTGCATCAGGCTCATGACTTTACCGATCTCAATCTTCTCTGGCCTGAAACAACAACAGTCAGTATTCATTATCACAGTGATTCCACATGCACAATGCCATTTACTATACACAAGGTGACTGCTGTTGTCCATGGGACTTACAGTTTGTAGGGCAGGAAAGGCTGAGAGAGCGATCGAAGGCAGGCCTGGTACATGTCTTTTCCTCCATTCACAAAATGTCCCCGCCATACCGTGTAGCTGCGTCTACCTATCACAACAATGAAAATGACAAAGGAAAAGAATAGTTGAAAATGTTTTTTTTTCCCCTATTCCACAAAATTTTAATTTCTTCCGTACAACAAGTTAATGAAGACTAAATTCCAAAGTCCCCGATAAGGCAAGTAATTTCACTTAGCAGACATCTTTGAAACGCCTCTCGATCAGCTGTTTCAGTCGTGACAGTACAGCTCCTATCTATTTGAATGGGGAAACAAAGTTCTCCAAAGTTGTTCACCGAACCTAGCTAATGATTAAATTTCATACATTTTCTCATTCTACAGTAAATTCTGTTTCTAAATGCTTTTATTTAGAAGGCAGGAATTATTTTGCCATATTGCACATTGTCCCATTCATAATAATATGAGTGCACCGTTTTTGTTACAGTCTTTGCTAAATTCTTTGTGTACTTTTATGGTGTTTTTTTGTAGCTTGGCAGACTATATAAGCTGTTGCAGTAAGGAAAACCGATCTTGGAAAATTTTTAAAAAATACTGCTTTAATGTTCCACAGAAAACCATTAATATCTGAAAAAACATCTCATGTGCTGCCAAATGCTGCAGTACTGAAGTGATGCTCACCTCTGCTCATCCCTGATGGCTGACTGGTCCTGAGGAACAAAGACAATTTTAATAAAAACTTGAGTTTTGTGAGTCACAGCACCAAGAGTAAAGGAGAGCATTCAGGTACCTGAGAGGAGGAAGCGGTTTGGGGGCGACCGTCAAAGCCTCTTTGCTTTTAAAGTAATAAGAAACCACAGCATATGGACACACATGTCTCGGCCTGGATGAAATGTCGAAATCCACATACTCGTAGAAATATTGCTGTGAAGAAAGACCCTTCAGCCATCTCAGAGTAAAAATAAATGCACTTATGATCATTTGATCAAGCATTTTTAGTCAGTTTTTTTTTTACTCATACTTGAATGACGAAAACAGCACTTTTTTACCTGAGTATACTCAAATGCCCTGTACGCCTGTAAGGATGTCACTCGAGTTGAGTTCTTGGAGAAATGACTGTCAAATTTAGGTGTAGGATCCATACTTCTTGACATACAATCATGTACACTCTTGACTTTTCCCTGAAGGACAGAAGATCGAACATTTCTCAGATTTAAAAACACTACGAGTTTCATTTGAAAATAACAGATCATTCAAACTGCTGATGTACCTTTATAACTTTAAATATGATGATGTTTCCTGTGGATCCAGGCTCGATGGGGCTGATTTGAAGTAAATCAGAAAACTGACACAGGTAAACACCTGCAATATCAACATATTTACTATTTATTAGAGGCACTACATGAACAAGTTTTTTCTAGTCATGCATCTTTTTTTTTGATGCATGAACAAAACTTGACTAAACAATTTGCAGCGAGCTTCTGATCCAATAATCGCAATAAGCTTTGGGCTTTGTTACGTTTGATATGAAACGTTTCAGCAAAGTTTTCAGCAAAGTTTCAGCTGTCAAATTCTCAGTTCAACCTTATGTCACGTAACGTTGCATTAACTTCATGAAAGCCATTCAGTGGAGGTTGTTTGTCAGCTAGAAAAAATAAGACTAGAGTAATTTTGCTAAATATAAACACTATTTTGGATATTTTGTATATGTTTACTTAACCCATTGTCTTTATTTAATGTTTGAATAAATCTGTCATGAAAGCAAGTTATTTATTACAGCCACTGTTTATATTTCAACAACAAACTGGAGTAGACACGTCATTATAAATATTATAAAGTTGATATAAAACTGCTTTATGTGCCATTTAAATGTTTGTATACAACTCAATTTTTATTTGAGTGTTTTGATTATATATATATAAAAATTGATTATTAAATAAAATTGATTTATTATTAAATAAAGTTTATTTTCATTTTTGGCTAAATGAAAACTTTAATTTTGGTGTTTTGGTAATAAAAAATAATTTTGGTGATACTAATTATTGTTGTTATTATTATTATTATGATCATTATTACTATTACAATAATTTAATTTATTTTATTAAATTCAAAAAATTAAAACAAATTTTTGTTTTCCCTGTGCATGCCACTGAAAAATATATTACTATAAAAATAACAACATTATTGTACTGTCAAATAAAACTTAATGTTTATGATATTTATACTAATTTATACTAATATTTATAATTATGATATTTATAATAAATTATACTAATTAATATGTATACTAATTAATATTATTAATATTAATATAATATTAAAAATGTTTTAGAGTTAATACTCTCTAGGTATTTTTCTGACAAGGCGTAGTACTCGATTCATTTCCTGTGACTCATCACAGACCACTTCCCCAAAACTCAAGAATGTGTGTTATGAAATGTAGTGTGAAGATTTGGCAATTTCACCTTTAGAAGGATTCCCCAACATATTCATCCAGCTGCAGCCAACAGACAGACCTCTCTCACACACCACTGAGATCTGCAAGCAGCAAATAAACACAGGCATAATTACACTGCAGGCATGACTGATTATCACAGCAGAAACCAGCTCAGAAATGAATGACATCACCAAAGAATAACAAATGATCATTTGTTTAGATCATTCTGAAGGTACTGAACTAATAAAAGGCTGTACAAAAGAAGCCGTTTACCTTTTGATCGTCACAAAGCAGGAAGCAGAATGATTCAGACAGCTCTTTCTCTGTGCGCCCATCCTGCTTGAGTTCCCTTCTCTTCTCCATGAACTGCACATTCAAAACATAACAATATTACTTTTGTACTTAATCTACCAAGAACAATCTAGATATCCAAATGCCAAAGGTGAAAGTACCATTGTTCAAAAACACAGACATATGCACACGCAATAAAATTACACCAGATTAAAGCCATGCTTGCATCTCAGTTGACCACATGAAAAATAATTGTTCCTAAGGAATGAAGAATGAGATTTTGTGAATTCATTGTGTATAACACTGTCCTTACTTTTACAGATTTTTAATTGGAGATATGAAGACAATAGACAAATGCAACTGGAATACATCTACATAATATTAGGACAATTAATACAACAAGTTAGAACTTTTACAACTCAATCTATCAAAGTGACATGTAAGTGTATGCAAATAACAAACTTGCTCAGTGTGCTGACGATTCCTCCCTGACCACCACTGAATGTGGTTTTTCAGTGATCTGATCATAATCCAGTCACTTGTATACATGTACAACTTGGTTTATAATATGGTCACAGCCAGGCAAATCCGACTGTGAATCACTCACTTGGAACTTTTGCTAATGGAATAGCTCACCCAAAAATGTCCTGATTATTTACTTATCCAATATGTATATGACTTTCCTTCCTTAGCTGAAGAGAAATTAAATAAATAAATTAAGGCTGTCAACATTAACACACATGATTGATTTTAAAATCCTCAATGTGTTAAAACTAGATACCACTTTTTCCAGAAAGAGTCTGATACCAATACTTTCACTTTTAGTACTTGCAGATACCAAGTACTGATACCTGTATCTTCGTTGCATTTTTAATTTAAAAAAAAAATACTGGGCAGATAAAACAAAACAACATGAATCAAATTAGTTGGCTTAGCAAATAGGTATATCCTTCAGTTATTTTCATGCCTAATTATGCCTGTTAAAATGTATTGCACTTTCATATTTTCATATATCATATTTTATCTTTACTTTAATAGCATAGTAATATTTAGAGCTGCTCCAGCAGGGCTTCATATGGATTTTTTCTTAACACATAACCGAATATGTTTCACAAGGATGCTTGCCTATATGGGTATTTTGACATAATTTTGTGTGAGTTTTTCCGTTCAAGCGCAAGAGAACTTGATTTAATAGGTTATTTGTACGCTGTCTGAGAGGCAGTTTTCTGGGTGCATGCTTCGGATGTTTGTGCACACACAGAAAACTTATTGAAAACGTCATATGACTGTACCACCTTCCTGTAATAATGTAGGGAACGACTTGTCATACATAAATCATGCAACAGTTCATGTTTTTGCTTGTACATATACCATTTGGTTTTAATTCAAATGACGCATGCGTGCTAAGTGCACGATCAGCAATCAAGAGCATGCAACAGAAGTGCACGCGCTCTGTCAGCAACAGAAATGTGCGCGCTATGTAAGTTAAGGTTAGTAACGTCCTTTGCTGCTGCCATATCTGACGCAATTACAAACTTTCCAGCGATGTCTGTGAAAAAGGGATGCAACTGACAACTTGACAACTCAATGCACTCTGCATGTTTTGCTTATCAGCTTGCGCACAGCAGCTATAGTGTGATTGTGCGAATATTTAATTTGTTTAATATTCTGTTAATTAGATACATTTACTTCATAGATATCCTCTGATATCTCAAATGTGCTCTATGTTTGCTCTGTTGTCTGTGATTCTTTGTCTGGACACGAACACCACATGCTGTGTGGTATTAGTCTTTGGTATCGGATCATTTTGATGAGTATGAGTACACAAGTGCAGTATCGGGCCCAATACCAGCACATCCCTAGTTAAAAACAATTTAACGAAAGTAAAAAACTGAAGCATGTGAAATTGCATTATTAACATAATTTACGTTACACAGTTCGGTGATCTTTAAAGTCAGGAGCATCTACAATGGTGCAAACACCTGTAACCCTGGTAGCTCAGCATTCCAAAGCATTTGTGAATTTAGATCTATGCTCAAACAGGTAATGACAGTTTAAAAATATATATACCTATAAACTGCAAAAAAAGTTATGTTTGTTGGAAGTAATGGCCCTGCCCAAACAAAAATCTGAACTACTGGCCTAGCAAAACATCTTTACTGTTGAGACTTGTGTGGTATTACTGTTCTCTTGTTAGGATTGTATATGCTGACCTTGAGCATAGAACAAAAACACCACTTGCCATGTGGAAAGTGAATCATACTGAGAGTTAACTTTTAGACAGCTACACAAAGATTCTGAGACAATTCAACATGTATATTTTTTTATTAGGCATGCACTGATACCATTTTTAAAGGACTGAGTATGAGTATCAATACTTTTTTTCTAGTATTCACCGATACAGATACCGATGTCAATGCATTTATTCATTTATCTCTCTCTCTCTCTCTCTTTTTTTTTTTTTGATGTTGCAGTTTTCCAAGCACAACACAGTGAGACTAATGAATGTAGGACAGCTTCTTTATTATTACTGTAATGAAAAAAGTAATAATTTTTATGTGCTTGTCACAAACTTAAAAGATCAAAAATTTCAGAGTGTCCAATAACCTTCAAAGGGCACAATTACCAATATATATATATATATATATATATATATATATATATATATATATATATATATATATATATATATATATATATATATATATATATATATATATATATATATATATATATATATATATATATATAAAACTGTTTTTATATAAAAATAAATTACAAACAATACAACAAATACTATAGATATACAAATTAAATAAACTTGTTTTTCAGATACAGGTTTATTTACCATGTATACATTTATTTAACATGTTTTGTTGTTTTATTAACATTAATGACAAATATAGTGTCTCTGTGCACGGACAATTCTGTCAGTTGAGGTATCGGTCTTTGGTATAGGGGTATTTTTACGAGTAACAGTACAAGTACATGAGCTTGGTATTGGGCCTGATACTGATACTGGTATCGGACTCGGTGCATCCCTATTTTTTATAAAAGGTGTTCAATCTCATTTATATGGCATATTAAAAAATTATGCTTAAATATGCTCTTACGTCTTTCTCCAGTGGTTCACTGTGGACGAGGCGAGGTTTGTTGTACACAAACGTCCCTGCTGAGGAAGAGTCCTTGTAACTGGAGGTGAGGATCTGAAGGATGTCAGAAAACTCTCTGGAGTCCGTAGACACATACTGAAACAGAGCTGTGAACGGAGAACAAAACCATCAGAACACAATACAACTACAATCTCTTGTTGAAGTCAGTCTGTGCCCTAGAAAGCAGCCTTGTTTATACATGGAAAATATGGCAGGGGAATGACATAAGTAGCCAATTCATTTTGTCAATGTAGCACCACTAATGAGCTTTAAGCTGTTTACGGTACACCTCACTGGGTCAACCAGTCTCAAGTGGTCTCATTGAGGTTGCTTGTCCATTTTAAATCTTACTACATTTTTGAGCATTACTTCAATCAGTGTAGTGGTATTGCAAAACCATTAGGGTTTTTTTTTTTTTTTTTTTTTTTTTTTTTTACTTGGTTGAACCACAGCCGCCATCTTTGCACAACAAATTTTGTTTTTACAAATTTTTATTTATCAAAGCCTCAATTTTTTTATGGGGAAGAAAGTATAAGTTTTTAAATAATCTGATTAAATTAATCAGATTAAGTAAAGATTAAAAAATTGATTAATCAGATTAAAAATTCCATTTTTATTTTCCGTATTTTATTTTAAAAAGCTGTCATTCCACATTCTTTCTTGCAAATATTGTGCAGATGAAAAGTTAGAATGCAAATATATTTAACTTTTATTAGACTGCAGATCAAACAAAGAATACTTCAATTTTTTTATAATTATAAGTAAAGAAATCACTGCTTATTGTGAATTTTTACAGAATGCAGTTTCACTTTTTTTCCATCTGCAGATATCTGCCTAAAAACAATTAACTTGCAATGTTAACTTGTGAAATAAGATACAAGAAACATCAAAACAACATGTGTAATCAAGAAAAATTTCAAAATTACAAAAATAAGGATGAATGATGTTTGACAAGAAATGCATCTCCACAGCATAGTCACAAGCATCAGTTGCATTATTAAACATGTTTAGGAAAATCTTTGTGAGGAAGACTGGCAACAGCTGGTTCTTAAATTAATACTAGAAACTTTAGACACCGCACACTGCATGACTTTAAACACAGATTAGACCAATGTGTTTGGGCAAGATCAGTCGTCACGATCAAATTACATTCATAATCAGCCATAATTAGCTCTCATTAAGCCATGGTTCTCAGCAGTTTAATAATCTCATTAGGCTGTTAAAAAAAAAAAAAAAAAAAATCCCCTTTTGCAATTTACCCATGTCAAATAAACCAACAAAACCGGAAGTGGTGCATTCCACAGACGAGAATCCATGATGGCATTAGACTGTTTTCTAATGCTGCACAATGTATTAAAACTGAATGTAGTGTTTACTGAACAAATTGTGTCTGTCTTTAAATAAATTAAATTATAATTATATCTCTGCTAATGCTGTAAACTATATAGGCAGCACTTTCTTGCACATCACTATAATTTTAAAAGTTACAATTAACAACAGAGTAGGGCTGCACGATTATGACAAAAATCATAATTGTCGATTATTTCCTTGAAATTGTCATTGCGATTATTAATTATGATTATCACAATTTACATTGAATGATGTTTTGAATAGCTTTATACCATTGTTTGAAGCAATAATCATGTTTTGCTTGATGGATTTTCTCCTTTGCGTAAGGTTGAGAGGTCCATCTATCACTCTTTTCCATGTTTGTAGAGTTAGTTCATCGACTAAATATATAGGCTGTGGTGTTGTCACGGTACTGGAATTTCTAACTTCGATATGATACCTTGAAAAGTACTGATATTCGATACCATTTTTGATACCATGGGGGGAAAAAAAAAATTATATACTGTCATATAGATAATTCTAATATTATTCCTTTTTTTGTCCATCTATTGAAAGTCTAGGCAATCAAAAATTTCTTCTGAAGAGATCAAATTATATGATAAAGCTTTTTTCATATATAAACCATTACCATTACAATTATCTCACAAATATTTGCCAACTCAATGTATTTGCTTTTACAATGGGGTAATTTTGTTCCAATATTTTACACACAACACAAGGAAGCTTGATTCTAAGTGGTAATTTGAATTCAAAAAAGGAAAAGTAAACAGTAATAAAATAAGAACAAATTAAGAAATTACTAACTATAGCACAAATAAATACAATAGAATAAAGACAGAAAATAAACAGACTGCTTTTTTTTTTTTTAGTTATGTCTAAAGTAGTAATCAGGTAAGAAACTGAATAAGGAAAAAGTAATCAAATGTAAAATAACATTGGATAATCATTGTAAAATAAATACAGATTAATCAATTTAAGTTACAGAATTTAATCAGTCAAGAGCAGTAAGTGATTTTCTCTTTGTCTTTTGTCGTTTGATTAACATTAACAACAGAGAGTGGCACGTTTATTTGCCTGATGTCCCTATAAGACATGACGAACGCACGGACACATTCTTCCTAAACTGTTTTGCAAGATGGGCATTGTGACATTGTTTCTGAATATATTTAACCATTAATAAGCCAGAAAAAGAGCTTATTTTGGTACTTGTACGTCAAAAACGGCATTATTATGTGTCTGCGATTCACGTGAGGGCGAAATCTGTGGGAGTGAATAGAATTATGTGCAATACCATGCCAAAATTCAGACCCGGTCACACCAACACTATTAAACCTGAGAGCATGAGACGATTGAATGAGAGTAGGCGTGCGCATCTCAACTCGCTGTCAGAGAGGAAAGCAAGAACGCGCAGCTGGTATCCGTGTATCGATACTGCAGAAAGGAGTATTGGTATCTTTTCAGATATTTCAGTATCAATACATAACAAAATATCGATATTTTTGACAACACTGTGCTGTGTACACGCCTTTTTGAAAATGGCGGGTCATGGTGTTTCCCATCAGCGTACACATGTCATTAGTAGCTTCTTTTGTGCTGGTTAGACCTTTTGCACTCTGAAGTAGTCATGATTCACCTCTCACAACGTAATATGCTCTCACACCTCTTAAACACACAGAATAATGTAAGTGGATATTTTTCTTTGTAATCGCGCCTTTGAACGATTACGAAATCGTGGCATCCGTAATGGTAATCGGGATTAGAAATTCGATTAATTGTGCAGCCCTACAAGTTGCTATTTATTTTTAGATATAATAATCAACACTCACATCAAAATTGTACGCAAACATGTTAATTGCATATAAGGCATTTACATGCAATTTACATAAAAACATGTATTTAAAAATTCCATGTAAAATACATTCATTAACACAGTGGGCTATCATAACTTGTTTTCATGACAGATTTATTTAAACATACATTAAACATATACATTAAATAATCAAGACAGCTTAAGTAAAATATAATGAATATATAGGCTAATATAGTGCATATCTGTTGGGAAAGAGTTAATTTCTCTAGCGAACTAACAAGCTGTGGACACTGAATGGCATTTCTGAAGAAAATGAACATGACATTGTTTATAAGCCGTTTCATTTGTCTTTCTGCGGTTGAAACACTGATTGAGCGATAACACGAGATACGTTTCAGTAAGCTACAGTACAGTGTTCAGCATACCTTCAGATGTTCATTCTGTAACTAGTATTAAAGAGGAAGAGATGAACGCTCTCACTCGCGCTCCACGCTGGCGCTTGAAATGAGGTGCCTGTACAGTGACCTGTGACGCCACATCAAAGAGCATCAAAACGGTATTTATTGCTTGAATTTCATGATAAAATGGACAGAATTTGAGGGATGAACTTTTGTTTCTTATTGAAAGTAAAAAAAAAAGACAGAACTTAATGCAATTATTGGTGGTTAATGGTGGTAAAAAGTGGTTAATGGGTTATACAACTCTATATTTGTTGGTACCGAACCGAAATATGTATACCAGAAATTTTTGGTACAAATACGTGTACCGTTACACCCCAATACTATCCACCCTATTCATCCAAAAAAGTATTGAATATTACTAATGCCACATACTATTGGCAGGATAGTATGCACATTGAGACACAGGCATGGTGATGGCGCGCGAGTGGTGAGCCTTGCGTCTTCACTAAACTTTGTCAATTGTATTCATTTTATAGTTTGCCAGTTTGGACTCAAGCAATTTTAGCCTATAGGATGTGTAACTACTTGTCAGCGCTGTCCTGTGATTTATCACTAAAGTAGCTTAGAAACTCAAAACTACTTATAGCATATATTGTTCTACTTTTGAAGGAGCTATTTACAACCTACAGCATCACAATTAATAGAGAGAGACGGTATGACTAATTCACACATGCAATCGCTCTCATTAGTGGTACTGTGCTAATTTATCTGATTTACAACGAGCAGAAATCTGTAAGAAATGTTACAAACCATAGATAAATAACTGCTGAAAGTGAGCTATGTCAGATCACTCTTTCAATAGGAAAAAATATCCCACCTTTAATAGTCAATCATATTTACAATACAAACCTTGTCAGTGAACTATGATGGCCAAAAGAAAAAAAGCAAGAAAAAAAAAAAACAGAAACAAAATTATCGTTCATTAATCACAATTGAGGTAAAATGTTCAGTTAATTGAGGTTTTGATTTTAGGCCATAATCGTCCAGCCCTACCCACCAATCATCTTCATCCGGCCCGCGGCACCCCGATTTCCGTCCTCCTTTTTTCCTGGCAGTGTGACTAATTTGGTTAGATATGTGGCCGCAGTGGCGCCTGCAGCTGTAGGCCTATGGCTATATACGCACTGTTCGTACCATGCACGCTCCGACTGACCTGAGAAATGTCTGTGTGTCAGTAAATCAAACCAGTGACTGAACATCAACTTGCGTTGTTTCTCTTAGTAGGATGAAAATAATTGTTATTTACGGTGATTAAATTATATATAGAAAGCGATCAAAGAAAGCTCCCTTTGCAATCGTTGGAGCAGCGCGCTGAAGCGGTCAATCGAACAGTGCAAGTTTATCGTAACGGACACGCGTAAAACTCCCATTTTATTCAACGAATCTCTTAATTATATTGCGTTTGCACTGTTAGTGAATATGAAATCATTTGTTAGTGTACAGAAATTGAGTTGACGTGCTCAACATGTCTGTGATCGGCTACAGCATTCATCACTGCAACCTTTCATGCCACAATCTAAATATAATGCCATAGATATAAATGTAATGCAGCACTTTTCACGATTAGTTCACCTTGAGAGCTGTAATAGTAAATACATGCTAAAAGAGTGAGTACTATATTAAAAGTCTATTTTTAAATCTAAGACGTTAGCCAATCACAGCAGTGGGCATTTACACTGAAGTCTCACAGCAGACAGAGGGCTAAAATCAGGGTAGGAAAAATGTCTTTTATTTATGAATTATGACAATTTTGGATGTAAAAAGCATACTAACATTATAAGTGCAGCCCAGGAAACATAACACATAGGTAAGTGTATTTAACCGTTAAAGCCCAATTCGGTGGCAAAAAAGCACTCTATGAGCAGCGGCTTCAAGTCGCGTATCTCTCAGGCAGTGCTGTGGAAAAAGTCTCTCCGAGAACGCGTGCATATGTTGAAATCAGTTGTCTTTAGCTGCTAATTGCGCTTCAACAGTTTAAAAACCACTTGTTTTTAAAACGCTTAAAAATGCAAGCAAACTATAGGCTTGCACAACTATATAGCGTGCAAGCAGCAACATCATGTGAGCATAACCGTGATAGAGACAATAGTTGAAAATCTCTAACGGTTGACAAATTTCTACCAGTTAATCGTGTCTACTGGTAAATTGCCCACCCCTACTTGCCGGCTATCTTTGAAATGCCTCTTGGGCATCTATTTCAGTCATGCAAGCAAAAAGCTCTCATCTCTTTGAATGGGGAAACACCAAATTCTTCTAAGCTGTTTACCAAACTTTCGAATTACATTTCTTATTTGAAATCACCCAAAAAAAATCAGACACAAACTGTGTCATAAATGTTGCTTCTCATGCTCAAATGGCAGCATCCACAACATGAAAAAAACAAACCAATATGTATGGTCCAACCAATATGTATGTCCAGTCCTAAGCGTCCTCAAGTTCCTATTACCTCTTTTTCACCAGAATGGTTCACCTTCTGGAGCCAGAGCCTGTTCTCGGCCAGGCAAACTGGAGCCTGTTGTGAACCAGCCGTGTGTTTCCAGAGACTTGAGGAACGAATGGTAACATAACGCTGCTACGTGTTGTTTACCTGACTATAAACAGTCTAAAATCAAACCCTGCGCATCCAGCTGTTTGTGCAGGCAGTGCGGCACTTCTTTTTTTGTTGCTTTTTTTCTTCTTCACAGTACCGGGAGAGATTCTAGCATACTGGCAGCTTGCATAGATTCCTGGTACTCTCATCTGTCCTTTTTGGAGATATATTAAAACTAAAACTGTTGATTCACTCGCTCTCACACACCGGGTCTTTCTCGCAAACACAGTTTTATATATTTCGATACAAAGAGCAATGTAGTACAACATTATTACATTGGTCAATGAGGTTGCCCTAGACAGCGAGAGCATTTAACCAACCAAGACCTTGTCAGGATTTTAGTCACGCCCTCATAAACTTTAATCGAAACATCAATGTTCCCATTATGGATTCACAAATTCCCATGATCGATCATTGTTTAAATTAACGATCAATGAATCGATTAATCATTAGCCTTAATACTGCAATATGCGTCTACTGCAGTGGCATATAGTCAACAGCACAACAGGGTGTGCAAATGCTGCTCAAAATGCCATGTTCCTCACCAAATGAATGAGAAGGGTTTTTAATCTAAATAAAGAGCTAGAAGGATTGTAAAATGAGTTGCTGTGATAATTTATTAAATTACTTATTTAATAATCAAATATAACGACTAATACAGGTCACCAACGCCGCCTCAGATGCGTGCTTGTCAGAATGTGTACTCCTGCTCTGGATGCGCTCTTCCTGGAACAACGCGCTGAAAACGGCAACTAAACTCAATACATTCACAACAATTTATTAAAATAGTGTTCTCAATGTTATGTAATATGACAGTCCCAATCATAGTTATTATTAGACATGCTTTGCTGTTTGAATGAACACCGGTAAACTGGAGTGCTTTGCTAGCACATTATTTAAAGGGGTCATATGATGCAACTTTTACAAGGTGTTAAATAAGTCAAATGAGTTAAATGAGTGTGTATGTGAAGTTTTCGCTCAAAATACACCAGATATAATTTTTTATAGCATGTTAAGATTGGCACTTATTGAGGGTGAGCAAAAAACACTATGTTTTTGTGTCCCTTTAAATGCAAATGAGCTGCTGCTCCGAAGAAGAGGGCGGAGTTTCAAGAGCTCATGTTAGCAGATCCAATTACCTCACACAGACTCACTGAAAATATCAGAAACGGTTCAGCCTTTTATGTTCAAACCGGAGTCGGACAATGATGGAGAGACTCAAGAAGAAGTGACAACATGAAGAATGCAACAGAACGTTTCGGAATGGTTAGTTGATGAATTTATGTAGCGGATGTGGAGTTAACTATCTTGAAGTCATTGATTACTATATTCCGTCATGACAATCTATAAATGACTCATGTGGGAACTGTTGTAAGATGCCTACAGAGTCAGAGAATATATGCTGCATGAAGATAGAACTAGTTTAGTTTAATTACGATTATAACTTATGTTGTCATCTTGCTTTTTATGACATGCTATTGCATTTGTGTTATGTACTGTATTGCTCATTGCAGTCCGTGCCAGCCATTGGTTGTCCTTAAAAAGCAATTTCTTTAAAAGAAAACATCTCCCTTTGCTTTGAACTTTGAGCATCCTAACTTTGCAGATCTTGTTTATGCTCAAACAGCAACATTACACACTAACTAAAGTTAAAAAAGTGAAATCATAATCAACCATCCCTTTAACTCAGAGAAATGCATCCTATATGAGATATTTACAAAATAAACAATTTTACAAATTATATCTGCACATAATGATGTGAATGTACAAGTGAATATGAACTAAAGCAGAGGTCACACTAGACTTTGAACATGTGAAATTAATCGGATGCTGTGATGGTCGTGATATGACGTCACAGTCTACACGGTCTTTTGTACAATGTCTTTTCTGGTCTGATGCATTCGCATGCGTTTGAATGGAAGTCAATGGAACGAAAAGGGGGCGGTCACACTGCACTTAAGTTATGTGCTATTCAGAATGTGTGAATCATGTTGTGGACATGCTCTTCCTGAAGCAATGCAATGAAACAACTAAACGGCAACTAACCCCAAATAATTCACAATGTTTTATTATAACATTGTTCTCTTTAATGTTAAGCAATATGACAGTCCAAATCATTAGTTGTGCATTGCTGTTTGAGCTGCATGAGCTGAAGTTGAAGCATGCTTTACGACAGCGTTAATTCTTAACCAGATGCATCCTATATTAGATAAATCAGATATAGATAGGCCTACATAAAATAAACAATATTACAACTTACATTTGCACAAAACAAAAGGCTGCGAATGCTATCGCAACCCCTGTATCATGATGTGTATTGCATCGCCGGGTTCTTGGCAATACACAACACTACTGTACCGTACTGTACCAACTAATTCAGGGGGGACATTTGAAAATTACTTGTATTGTAGTGTTAACGTGTTATTTTTCCATAAAATGTACACAGTTTGTAATAAGACAATCACCTTAAAGGTGCTAAAGAGGATCCTTTCGTCGACTGAGAAACCAAAGACTGTTAGGCCGCATTTACACTGCAAGTCTTAATGCACAGATCCGATCTTTTGACCATATCCGATTTTTTTGGACAACGTGCTTACATTTCTTTTAAAGGTGACCTGTATCGGATGTGTCCTTTTTACACTGCACTTGGCGAAACGTACCAAAAATAGCCTATTTGACATCACAAATCAATTTCAATGGTACATTGAGCTTAATTTATTGACATGAATTCATATAGAAACCCTTTTAATGCAATAGTTACATCCCTACATAAAAATAATACAAATTCTTCACGACACTATACGTACGCAGCTCCGCTGGAAGCGTGCGAGTTGAAGAATACTTGGGCACGGGTAGATATTCACAGCTTCATGGGCTCGAATCCACCATTCTATACTAGTGTTTTTTTTTTTTTTTTGAATCATTAAAACAAATGCATTCATCAGTGATTGTATATCAAGGGCAGTTGCAAGTTTGTGCGCTCTTTATTTTATGGTTTCAATGGAACGAATAGGGACTGAAGCGTGCGTCTGTGCACGAGCCGTCGTCACTGACAACAGCGACAACGAATACTCAGTGTGATTTCAAGAGTCAGATCGCCTTTTATTTAACACAAACAAATGCAATTAATAATCTGCCAGTCAACTAGAGATGTTCCGTTTGTTATAGGTATGTCTGTACCGCGAAATATTAAAAAACCCTCACTTTTCAATGACGCAGGAGTCGCATTTACAGGGGAATATCCGATCTGCCCGCTTACACTGCAGGCGCAAACGCACGTATCCGATTCATATCTGATTTATAACCACATATGAATGAGGCCTGAAACCGATCTGTGAAAATCGGAATCCATGCGCTTTTTTCCTGCTTACACGGTCGTGACTCATATCCGATCTGTGCCACATGGGATGAAAAAAATAATCGGAATTGGGTCACTTGAGCCGTGCAGTGTAAATGGGGCCTTAGTGAGTTTTTGAAATGAGCGCATGCGTAAGAACAACCCCCCTCCTTCACAGCTCATTTCAAGGGAACGCCTCCCAAAACTCGTGCACGAGTATTGGATCACGAGTGTTTACCACCGGCATTCGCTGTGTCATGTTATGCCTGGCTCACAATACAGGAGTTTTAGGCCGATTTATGCCCGATTTTCCCCTCCCGAGAATCTGAGAAAAAATCTTGTCCACGACCTCGATCGGTTCCGATTTTCGGCGCAGATTATCTGGTAATGTGAGACGTTCACAGGTAAAATCTTGCACCTCACAATCTGATCTCACACAAATCGGGCTCACCCCGATCATATCAAACATGTTTGATATTTATCGGGATGAGCAAGATTGTAATAACATCAGTACTGCCACAATAGCCAATAGGAAATAAGTATACGACGCGACGAAAGTGACAGACATTTCGAAATGGTGACCGCAAAACCAAAGTTGCGTCCCAAATGACGCACTATACACTATGCACTTATACACTATGTACTTGTGCACTATGCACTCATCCATGTAAGTGCGTGAATTGTGTAAGGTTATTTTGTCATTTAACATCGGAGTCTGATCGTCCCTTCCCCTCCACTACGTAATTAAAGCTGCGACAGTTGAGTGCATGAAGTGTCCAACATTCCACACTTCGTTTTTTCCGTTAATTTAGTGCATCATCCGGGTATTTAAATTGCACTTTTTCTTTTTGGAATTTTCTGTGTGAACGCACTACTCGCACCATTTATACTTAAAAACGTCACAGAATAGTGCACAAGTACGCGAATTGGGACGCACCTCAAGATCAAGAAATCTACAATGTAAAAGGTGACACTAGCGCTTTTGAACTACAGTAGACAGGCAATATTATAACGGTAAACATTCTAGCACACTACGATAGTAATAAAAGGTAAATTTTACCTCCATTTCTCGCTGAAGAACTGACAATCCACGGTGAGCCCATCTCAACCATTTTTTCATCCACACTCGTTTATTCTTCCGCTTATGTGTTCTCACAACAAACGATTATTATTGCTACAGCAAGTTTCCGTGTTTCAGTCTATCCATTTTGTTTACATCCGCTTTCGATCTGCTGCGTAGATCACGTGACGCGCTTCCTCGGGAAAAAAAAAAATCTTAATAACATTTTGTAGTGTGTGATGCTCCGCGAATCAAATCTTGTAGTGTGAGCATAAGATTTAAGATTTGAGGGAAGAAAATCTGCAAAGATTCTCCTGAAGTGTGTGCTGCAACCAGATTTTACAATTGGATAGGATTTTAAAACTCCTGTAGTGTGAACCAGGCATTAGTGGATTCATTATGTCGGACTCACCGCAGGTAACTCATAATCTGCAGTTGTTACTCCGGTCTCCTGACAAATACATTGTATGCGGCGCCTGTGGAGTGTGGAAAGTTACTGGAGCGTGCAGCCGCACACATCTCTCACAAGGAACGTCATGGCAGTGCTTGACAAACCAGAGGGCCAATCCGCGCACGTCTCTCACCACTTGCTCATCGTCATGGCAACGGTTCATGGCCAGGGGCCCGTTTCAGAAAGGAGGTTAAGTGAAAACTCTGATTATGTTAACCCTGAAATGAGGGAAACTCTGGGTTTTATGTTTCAGAATGGGAGGTATGTCAAACCCAAGAAAGCAGGGTAAAAGTCAAGCCCATTTCTAAAAGGGAGGTAACTCTTACTCAGAGTCAGTTACCATGGTAACTTACTCTGTGAACCTAACCTGGTCGTGAGCAGGTTTTCTTCAGAAAACCCAGAGTTTCCTTTGATTTCCTCCCACTTTTTAAAGCGCAAGTGATGTTTAAATAGTTCATTCATTCATGCTGCAAAAATGCTATTCATACTCAGTGTTTTTTGTCCTATTTCAAGTACAAATATCTAAAAATTCTTAAAGCAAGATTTTGTATAAGAAAATGATATAAGATATTTAGTCTTGTTTCCTGGGGGGGGGGGGATCTAAATTAAGTGCATTTTACGTAAGTAAAATGATCAATATCTGCCAGTGTGGTAATAAAAATAATCTTAATGCAAACGGAAAATAAGATTATTCGGAGTCTATTACTAAGTGCAAATTTACAGTAGCCCTGGCCACCAATATAACACAAGGTTAAAATCAACACAAATGCTTAATGGCTTCAGTGGAGTAGGCATTAGCATGTTGAGCACGATGAAGTAACTTGTGACGCGATTGCCTGGGTTCGAATCTGCCTTCTGCCAAACTCGTTATTCTCCCTTTTCCCCCATCACATATCACATCAGAAAGGCATTTATTTTCAATAAAAATGAATAAAATGTTCTAAAAGTGGAAGTAAATTGCCTAACGAGTGTTTAATAATGATAAAATAATTTATACTCCGTTATTATTGCATTCTGTTAATGTAAAACAATACTGAGGTGCAAATAGTATGTATCTGCCAGTATAAAAAATAAATAGCATCTAATTACTATTTACAATCATTGAAAAGAACTGCTACTTTTAGCCTACATGATAAATAGTATAACATAATTTGCCCCCCAAAAAATAAAAATTCTTGGCATGCCAAGGTGAATCGTAATATCGGAGCTCCATTGATGATGGCTTTTCAGAGTCATGGTGCACGCGCTTAACTCTGAGTCAACCTACTCAGAGTCGATTGAACTAACTCAATTCAACTGTTCTGAAATAGAAAACTCAGAGTTTCCCATTTCAGGGTAAAGACAGGAACACACCAAGCCGACGGTCGGTTTTTCTTCGTCGGCTGACTAAGTTTTCTCCGTGTGTTCTGCACCGTCGGCTGAAGTTGGTCCTCGTCTGCCTTTTTTCGGCCGATTCGAAATGTTGAATCGGCGTTGGAGCTCATCGGTCCGTCTGGCCATCTGATCATTCTGATTGGCTGCTCAGCTACTGCCACCTGCTGTTTCGGAAAGGCATTTCATCTCACGTGGGCGCAGAACTGACGTGCTGCTTGGCCGTCGGCTGTTTAGCGTCGGTTTGGTGTGGCAGGGCCACTTTGGACACTGACGCTGCCGACGTGAGCCAACCCCACAGTTTGTTTGCCACTAATTCGTCGTCGCCGGCTTGGTGTGTTCTGGCCTTAAGTCAACTCAGAGTTCAAGTTTTAACTCAGAGTTGGTTGAATCTCCTTATTAAAACGGCCCCTGGTCAGATTACATCAGAGTTTGTTGTCCTTTGCTGGAAAATCTTACGACTCTGCTCAAACATTCCCTGACCCAACAAACGCTGATTAAACATGTTCAGTCGGGTGAAAACAAACTCTGACCAACAGCAACAGACGCCGACAGGGGTATCACACTAGCTGCGTCTCATTTCGGAGGCTGCGTCCTGATCCAACAAACTCCAACAGACGTGTTTGTTGCCGTTTTATCTATGCGGTGTTCACTGGCCTTTAACTTTAGCCACATTCGTCGTGGAACTTGCTAACTAGCACATTATTAGGAAAAGCGATTTGCAAATATACATTAAAAAAAAAAAAAATAGCGCAGACATAAACACATATAGGTAGATCCGGGGCGCATTCCCTTAAAAAACAAAATGAATCCACAGCGTCTTCAGCGGCTCAGATGTCGAGAGTAAATGATGACTTCTATGTTCATTCTTATATAAAAATATCAAAACGCCTCAGTTGCTTAGGAGACATTCTTGTCTACGCATTTTGCAGCGTTGAAACAATGGCGGACTGTTTACAGCTCACTCAGGTGTCTATGCTAAAACGGCAGTGTCAGTCAACAGTCGTGGGAGGGGCCTGTGCAAATTTATGTCACTTTGCCAAGAATCTGTGAAAGGCTTGATCTAACAAAGTGCTTGTGATTTGTGGTTTTTAATAAAAAAGCACTGGGTGGATTTTTATCATTATAGGGTGGTTGTGGACACACTGCCAACACACATTTATGTCCAAACACTGTAAAAGTGAATTTCGCATCCAATATTCCCTTTAAAATGTTTCAAGAGAATCTTTTGAATAAGAGTATTTGAAAAGAAAAAAAAAAGTCAAATGCATGAATTAAATTTTTAAATGTGCAAACAGAATATTCAACCTTTAAAAACTGCACAGAAATATTTGTAGTTATCTACAGATAGTTATCTATCTGAATTGAAGCTTTGAATGTGTACACATTTTAATGTTTGAAATTCGATTCTATAAACTTCTAAAGCAACATTTTATTTAAAATGCGCAATTATTTGTGTCTTTTTAAATCGTAAAACAGAATGGCATGTAGTGCTCCCCACTGTACCCCAGTGACACAACGGGTGTGGCAGAGCAACCTGTTACCTGAGGGAGAGTGTACACACACACACACACACACACACACACACAAACACACACACACACACACAAAGAGAGAGACTTTATAATATCTCTAATATTATAGGCTGATGCACAGGAACTTCATTTATCCTGTCATGAATTACTGGGCTGCCTATCTAGACAGCACTACTGGGCAACACATTCAACTCGCCTGTGATGCATAGAGTTGTTGTCTAGGTTGAGAGCTCACTACAATTTGAGACACAGACTGGGTGTCTTTAGTCCCAGTAACGGAAAAAAGACAAACAAAGGGGGCCAGCGCACCTCTCTTTTCTTTGCTCTTCCGGGGGATGTGGAAGTTCAGTCGCGGCTGTTCTTCGGCAGGTTTCGCGGCCCACGATACTCTCTTGACCCGTTTACCTTCATCGGGACCGTCCGGACAGCCATACTCTTCCTCCGTGGCGCCATTTTGGCTCCATGAAGACGCAGTAGGATTGTCTTTTACTTCGTCGCTGAATTTCCCTCCTCGATGCTCCATCGCTGCTTTATTCATGAGCTGCAGACATGAGTGGACATGGATTCTCCTCGCAGCGCTAAAAGCTGGAGGAAGCGTGGGGTTTCTGTCTGCTGAATGTGCCTCACACCACACATAAACACACACACATGTACATGCCCACTCATAGCCGCAATGTGTGTATGTAACCGTATCGCAATAGCGCCATCCAGCGGGCTCCATTATAACACTGCTGAAAGATATTACTCTGAGCGCCGCCTGCAGGTGTCAATGCTGAACTACAGAATGTCCTTTCAGCTTATCACCACCAACAAAGAAAAAATTTAACGATATATCATACTCAATGGCAAATACAGTAGCCTATAAATTCTAAAATATTTTATTATCACTTTATATGAAAATTACATAGAAAATTGTCTGAAAAATTTGAGCAGTGCTTGCAAAACTCACTACCACAGTGCTACAGTTGGCCTGACAGTTTCCCAGTATTTAAAGTCCCCATGAAATCAAAATTTAATTTGTTTGTCTTTTAGTAGGAATATGTTAGACTTAACGTTATCTATAAGCTAGTGTGCTCCAAAATAATGACAATTTATTTCATTTAAAATATATAGGCATTCAAAACTTGCAGTCTTTCACTTCATCCAATATGTTTCAACTACGATTTTGATGTAATCACCCTGCACTTCAGCTTCTCCTTCTTCTTGATTGTATAATGTAATGTATAATCATTAAGCTTGGTTATACTCCAGTACGGATGCGTACACGGACAGCTGCGGACAGTACGGATACGGACTACTTGTATTTATGCTACTGAAAGTATGCTGGGGTCTGATCGGTGGACGCGTTCCACACATGTGACTGCAAACATGGATTATGCACATCATTATTATTGCACATCTGGCTGTCTCCATATTGTTTTAACGACAGATTGTAGATGTGGGGTAGTGACGGATTTCTTCACACAGCCTCTTTTTAAATTCAACGTCCATATTGTTTTTCCAGCGCATGCGCAGTTGGTGCTTTTGTAGCCTACCTGTACCTGTCCACACGGTCACAAAAAATGGGATGCAACACCCTCCAGTGCTGATTTTTACATAACATGGACCTTAGCGGACCCTTGTGTATGCGGAAAATAGCCTATAACCGGGGCTTGACACCGGTGGAGCCATGTACCAACATAACTAAAACAGTGAAGATAATCATGCTAAGGATGTGTAGTTTGAAAAGTTATTTACAGTTTCATATTAAGTTTATTAACAGTTTCATATTAAATTTAAAAGGGGAATCTATTAGACTGTGGCTGCCATAAGCTGTCAAATGTGGCGAGCTCAATAGCTCTGGGCGAGCTGTGATATAATTGTCAATATGTCCCGCTCTGTCTTCCTGTTTCAGTGGAAATTACATAAACACATTGAATAATGCTGCGTGTTTCAAGGCACTTCAGTGGACCTTTAAAGTCGTCATGAAACAGAAGTTGCGATAACCTTTTCTTCATTATTGTACAATGTATATCCAAGTGAAAAGGCTTCTCGAGCAAGAAAAAAAAAAAAAGTGTGTGTGTGGGGGGATGGGCTTGATTTTGTCCATGGGGAATTGATTGGATGGTTGTGGTTTGCTATTGGTGGATCTCAACAGGTGACAGGTTGCTCCGCCTTTTCGTTGGTAAACAGCTCATCAGAGAAGAGAAGAGAATAGATGTGCTGCAAGAGGGAGGGGATGTTTCTAAAAGGCTGCATACACATTAACAAAACTTAACAGGCAAAATTTCCATTACTTATTGTCTATAGTGTGAAATATATTAAAGCTTACTTCCGCCATGAAATTTTAAAAGAGGTCATTTAAAAAGGTCATTTAATTTGCTATTTTTATCTCATAAATCTGACTTTTTTTCTTGCAATTCTGAAGTTATATCTCACAAGTCAGATTTGATAAACTTTCAGAATTGTGAGATTTTTTTTTTTTTTTTTAAATATTGTAGTGGAAATAAGCTTTCATATATTTCATACTATTGACAATACTGAATAGAATATGAACTCTGAGAAAAATATTGAGAAAGTCAGAATTGTGTGATAAAAATTTTTAGCAATTACCCTTTTTATTTTTATTTTTTTAATATAATATTTATAAGAGAATTGTATGGAAGCTTTTTTTCTGCCACAGAGTAAATTACAATCATAAAAAGTCAGAATTGCCAGACAAAAAGTTGCAATTAGCCTACATTTTCTATTTTTTCCCCCATGGTATATACAAGTTTCCTTAGAATTGCAAAAAGCGAGAAATCACATTTCTGTTGGTCAACACAATTTGCGCAACCAGTCTATTGCAAAAATGTAGTGACCTCTTTGGACCTCACGCAAACTAGATTTCTATATATTCAATTATTTGATTTCGATTGCGAAAATTTGCAGAACAATGGTATATGTGACTACATATTTGGGATGAACATATTAACATTATGAACATATTACCCTGCCTGAAATGGCTGTCTTTACATAACATGCATTTCCATCAATGGTTTTACTTTTAAATTGAATGTATAGCCTAATAAAATAAATAAATAAATAATGTCGTCTTAAACATTTTAGTGTGCTATTTAAAAAAAGAAGCAGATGGTATAAGAGAGTGCTATATTGTCTTTCATCTGTTGTGTGTTATTGTTCTCCAGCTTCATCTATGTGTGAATAATTATCCATATGCACACATGACCATCATCATGTGAAAAAGGGTGTGTTACTGTCAGGGGGAGGACAGACAAAAGCACACCTGAGATAAGTGGGCTCTTTAGGGGATATGGCACAAAGCCTCAGCCATATGTCAGATCTGCTATTGCATCATCAATAGTAATCATCTTCCAAGGAGTTAGTTCAGTTCCAGAGGTTCTGCTCTCACTTCATAATTTGGGTTTAATTCTGTAGTAAAACAAAACAAAACAAAACATGGAATTAGACCTTTCAATTGCCAATTTTTGTAAATGAAAAGTTCTTAATAAAAGTGTTCTACATTAACTCGGTATGGAGATTTTTTTTTAACACACAATACTGTTCAAAAGTTTGGGGTCAGAATGATTAAAATACAATTATTCAGCAAGGATGCATTTAAATTGATCAAAAGTGGCAGTGAAGATGTTTGCATTGTTACAAAAAAAAAGTATTTCTGTTCTTTTTAACTCCATTCGTCCAAGAAAATTTTTTTTCGACCAAAATATGAAGACTGCCGTAATAATGAAAAGTCAGCTTTGCCATCAAAGGAATAAATTACATGTTAAAAAAAAACATATTAAAATAGAAAAATAAATATTTTTAATTATTTCTCAATATTACTTTTTTAAACTGTAATTTTGATTAAATAAATGCAGCCTTTGTGAGCAGAGGAGACTTCTTTCAAAAACATCTCAATAATCTTAAGGAAGCCAAACCTTTGAATGTTTGATTATTCCATATGCACTCAAATGGTTGTAAGAAAACGGAAGAAAGAAAAATATGTACGTTTTTCCCTGCCTAAATGAATGAGGTTAAATAACTTTGTGATTTGTATTATCTTAGAACTGTACATTTCTGCCAACTGGGCATTGCTTTGACAGTCACCTCTGACAATACATTACTCTTGTAATGTAATGCAACGTAAACATGCATTTCCTGTTTTTCATTGGTTTCTATAAACTTGAATTGAATGTGAATACTTTGAAAGGTTGTATCTTGACTGTCATATCAGTGGTAAATAAACAGTGTTTTTAGTTCCCTGTGGTCCTCATTATAAACGTGATACACTGCTAGAGGAGCACTAGAGGGACTCTGCGGTCCCTGCCCATTATTTCCCATTGTGTAAAGATGGTAAACATTCCAAGCTCAGCTCAAACATCACACATTTGCATCAAAATATTTCCTAAACCTAAGGCACTTCAGAGTTTCACAAATAACATACTATTCTCAAATAATTACATAATTTCAAACTAATTTTAAAATGTAATTACAGACAATATATAAAAGATAGAAATAAGGTTTTCTAAAATGTTTATTTGATTTTTTTTTCATTTTGTTACACTACCCATTAGTCAATCTCTCCCATTGTTTAAACAAGCATTTACACCCCAGCTGACCTTCAAACTCTTCCATGTGGCTCTGTGCTTTCTTTTCTAATAATTTCAGATTAATTTCTGATAAATTCTCTCTTAAATCCCATCCAATGGATTCCTTTTAAATCCAACAGCAACCAAAGCAGTAAATTAGGTGAAAAACAAACTATAAATAAACATCTTACATCATACATTTCAATACAATACAATACTAAAGAAACAGAATAAAATGCTTTTTTGGATAGTTTTTATAAACAGAATGTTGCACATCTGACAACACAACACAAGGTCTAGTGAGTAAACCTGAACACAATTAAAACCACCAAACACGTTTTGGCAAAGGTTGAATTCTTTACAGCACAGGTTGTCTATTTCAGCGCAGCA